>NC_085023.1:19491637-19701327 GCF_963692335.1 Osmerus eperlanus
GTACGCGTAGCCTATATATATATATATATATATAAGTCCTCATCAGTATATAAGTCCTCATCAGTATATATATATGTGTGTGTGTGTTATTCTTGTCTGCTGTTGTTATGGTCTTGCCTGTCCCTTAGATCTGCATTCTGTCCCCTGAGGACACTCACTCGTGGATAATCACCTTCCCCTGAATCCCCCCACCCTCACACCCTGCCCCCACCCTCACACCCTGCCCCCACCCTCACACACCCTGCCCCCACCCTCACACACCCTGCCCCCACCCTCACACCCTGCCCCCACCCTCACACACCCTGCCCCCACCCTCTGCTCTCTCCTAACCACCTGCCAGACTCCCGTCAGAAGGCCTGCTGCAGCCTGCTGCACACCTACAAACACAGTCTGTGTTTGACCTGGTGTTACAGTCCCCCAACACCCCCCCCCCTTCCCCCACCTCCCAGAAAAGGGGGGATGTGGATGGGGGGAGCAATATGCACTCCCTTGGGATCCAAGAGGCGCAGATTCATGATTAGAGAAAATGCTTTTTCCCCACCCCCCAGAGCCTGTCCCTCTGGCTTCCCAAAGCCCTTATCACTCCCTCTCCCTGCCCTCCTATCTGCCGCCTACGTCCCTCTCCTCATATTGGTGTTTCACTATTTAGCATACTTGTAAATGTTGCACCAGTCTATGCTCACCACACTGTTTAAATTATTTCCCCCAGACACTTCTAAAAAGCGTTTTACATGGTAGATATGTGCTGGATGTATGCTTTTCTCAGTATAATTGCTTTCAGAATGTCAGCACTCACCACTATCATGCACTGCTGTGTCACTGAATAGACAAAAGCTGCATTATTATGTACAGCCGAGACCAAACCTACGTCGACAACAGCAAGATGTTTTCTCTTTGATGCAATTGAGCGTGAAATAGACAGCTTCTCCACTGCACAGTCACCTCACTGCGTGGAAATGTAGATATTTCCAGAATGTGTGTCACATGGGTGTTTGGTGAAGAGGAGTGAGAGATAGAAATATAGAGAAAGAAGTAACACCCTTCTTCCACTGAAAGCAGGCATGTGTTGCAGGATATCTTGGCTGGGAAAGGTTGATTGTAGCTCCAAGGAAGGAATGTTATTACCATTGTGTTTTTACTGTAAGCTTCTGACGCTGTGCCACATCTCTGGATAAACACACACATACGCATACTGAATATATATATATATATATGTACACACACACACATGCTACACAGCTGTGTCTGTTCTGCTGTAGTTTAGCCTGACGTACAGGAACAGAATCTGCCTGACAAACAGACAGAGCCAAGAACTCTGGCTAATTAATGTTTGATGCTGAATTATTCAGAGCCCATCTCGACCAAAAACAGAGAGCCTACTGTCAACATATTTGTGTTGACACACACACACACCAACTGTGTGTGTGTGTGTGTGTATGTGATCAGTGTGCAGCCTTAGTGACCGGTCAACTCTGCTGTGATTAATGGACACTCTCAGGGTCAATGTGGGTCCAACTTACAATCAGGCAGGCAGGAGGAGGGGTAATAGTGGAGAGCGATGGTTAGTGTCATGGGAAATCTGCAAAGCATTCTCAACCACACCCCTACTGTTGAGAAAGGAGTGGTACATTCCACCTCTATTATCCAGTAATGTTACTGCTCATCCTTAATCACTTTCAGAGTAAGAGACTGTGACCGTGAGAGTATGAGACACTGGCCCACACATTTAAAGGGTCAAAGTGATTTCCCCTTGGGGTTGATAAAGTAACTACCTACCTACCTACCAACTAAAGTCATGTGCTATACAGACGTGAAGGAGAAGGCAGTAGAGAGATCTGACTGATGGGGGCCATTATAGCAGTAGTTGTCCTCCTCCATGGTCCTCTCCAACTAGATGAGATGTCTTTCTTTTCATTGTCATCTTCAATGACCTGACAGTTTGTCTTCAACGGTGACAGTTCAGTTTCGACTTGACCTTTTGAACCCTGTGAACTCTCAACCCCAGGGAAGGGTTTTGTTGCTATGACACAACATTATTATTGTCACTTTTCACTTGAGTGATTAGTTGACACAAATTGACAGCAACCAATCAACTAACCGAGATGGATGTTTGTTGTCAGCAGATTGCTGGTAAAGCTGCCTTGAAGCGTATATATTCCTTGCCATCAAATCCTGTTTGTGTTGTCTTAGATGTTTTATTTGCCTCAGTTCAGAGCGGCATGTTATAAAATGTCTGTGTTTCCACCATCCAGCGGCCTGTTATGTTCTGTATCTGAGGTTCTAACTGGTACAGGATGTTATGTTCTGTACCTGAGGTTCTAACTGGTACAGGATGTTATGTTCTGTACCTGAGGGTCTAACTGGTACAGGATGTTATGTTCTGTATCTGAGGGTCTAACTGGTACAGGATGTTATGTTCTGTATCTGAGGTTCTAACTGGTACAGGATGTTATGTTCTGTATCTGAGGGTCTAACTGGTACAGGATGTTATGTTCTGTATCTGAGGTTCTGACTGGTACAGGATGTTATGTTCTGTATCTGAGGTTCTAACTGGTACAGGATGTTATGTTCTGTACCTGAGGGTCTAACTGGTACAGGACCAGTAATATTCCTCCCTGTATTGGCTTGTGTCAAAACCCAGCTTTAACAAAGAAACCAACGCCTCTCCTGTTCTCTTCTTGCCTTCTTCACTGATGGGAATGTTACGGTGAACGGATATGGATGTATCCTTAGGTATTTCTAAATGTCTGGTGACAAACAGGCTGTGCGGCACTGGAGCGGCAGTTGAATGTGATACTATGAGAGGGTGTGAGGATAGATACTTCTGTCTCCCATCTCAGGGATGCGAGTCTATAATCAGTGAAAGTCAGACAAAGCAGATTAACTGTAATGTGTTGGCATAATGTCAGTGTGTGTGTGTGTTTGTGTGTGTGTGTGTGTGTGCGTGTAAGGGAGAGAGAAGATTGAGAGAGCGTGTGCTTGTGTGTGAGGGAGAAAGAGAAAGATATTGAGAGACAAAACGTGTGTGTGAGGGAGAGAAAGAGAAAGTGTGTGTGGTGTGTGTGTGTGGTGTGTGTGTGTGTGTGTAGAGACAGAGGGGGTTCAGAGGGGACAGATGGCTCACGGTCCGCTCTCGTCTGGTGCTCTCTCCCTGCCAAAGATCAGGCGAAAACAGTTACGACACACTTCACTTCATTCAGTTTCACTAGTCCACATAAACAGACTGTGTCGTGATTTATAGACCCACTTTCAGATCCAATACCGTGCAGCCCACTAAGATACCAGTGCCAGTGTACTTGAGTCTTTCTTCATCCACAAATAGTTGTTGACGTAAAATCAAGATCGAAATAAACTGAAATAAGTGCCAAAAGTCGTTGTTGTAGAGGAGTTAGCGTATGTGTTCATTTTGCAATTAATCTTTTGAGGTGAAAATTCTCTATTTATACTTCAAGCGGATCTTTTGCTGTGCACATGATCTGTATGTGGAAGCTCTGTGAAGCTCCAGGCATTCCAGACTTTTGTTATGGAACCGTACAGCAGTTCTAGAACTAAAATTATTCTTTCTGTGCTTTGTAGATTGTCAGATAGAACCGGGTGAGTAAAACGAAATGTTCTCAATTCCCTCAGGACTGAAGATGGGCAACATCACACAGCCTAAAAATACACAACCCTGTCTGTTTTCTTACCTCATCGGATGAGATAAAAGTTTGTTAAAGTGTCAACAAAGTTTTTTTTTAATTTCATACCCACTACAAAATATTGTAAAAGAAGACAGGCCTGCTGTGAGTGGTACTTATCGACTGTAAACATATTCCCGCCAGTCATTTAGGAGGAGGTAGAACTTTGTAAGTGTTTTCAGGACTTCTCTTTCCTCCATTAGTTCTGACCGGAGAGACGCTTCCCTCATCAGCCGGCTCGAAGAGGACAGAGTGGACCAGAACCGCACGCACGCTCGCTCTCTAGATACAGTTACTGTGTGGAGGTCTACCCCGGGCGGCCCTCTCTCCATCCTGCCTCTTAGTCTAATGCAGTTACTGACTCGCCCTAATGAGCATTGGGGAGCACACCAGAGAGAGAAGGGAGCCTAAAAGGCCTTCTACTGTACTTTACCCTCCCACCCCCCTACCCCCGACCCCCTTCCTGAGTACACTAGGTTCCAAAAGCAATAAGAGCCCAGACACACACACACACACACACCAACAGGCAGTAAACATCACAGTGCGTCCGATAAGTGCCCACATGTGCTTGTGGAGCGAAGCCAAAGGGGCAGATGCAGTAACTGTTTGTTGGCCAGTTCCCAAACGGCCCGTCCTGACCCCTACACCCCTCCCCCCGTCCTGATGTCCTCCTCAGACCAGACCACCACAGAAGACACCGTGCTCGTCGAAAATGGAGAAAGCTCCGAGTCTCATAACCTCGTTATGGGAGTGAGAGGAGAGAGACAGGAAGTCAAACTTAGCGTGTGGTGGTCTTCTCCATCCCCCTGGCCTCAGCTGTGGTGGAGCTGGAGAGTGAGTCTGTTAACTTCTCCTCGTCCTGACAGAGCTCTGTGTGTGTGTGTGTGTGTGTGTGTTTGCACGCCTGGAGCAGACTATGTGTGTCGTTGGCAGCGCCTTCTCAGCACACACACACTCTCAGCCCTATATCTGGCGTTGACCCACCAGAGGGCCTGCAGTCTGGAACAGTGAGTGCAGAGCGGGCTCTGGAGGGAGCCAGACACACACACACGTCCAGGTGTGTCGTCTGTACTCGGTGTGGCGGTGGAGTCACACGTGTGTCCTCAGACGAGCGTGTGCTTGCCCGTCTCTCTGAGCATCATCTGCAGTTGTGTCCTTCTCTGATACGCCGCTCTGTCTCCACGGGGACGCCTGATCACCGATCAGCAGCTGTCTTTGTCTCTGCTCTCCGTGTAAACCTCACAGACACCGAAATATGAGCCACGGGCGTAGGTTTTATTAAACATGTCCCAGACATTACATTTACATTTAGTCATTTAGCAGACGCTCTTATCCAGAGCGACTTACAGTAAGTACAGGGACATTCACCTGAGGCAAGTAGGGTGAAGTGCCTTGCCCATGGACACAACGTCATTTGGCACGGCCGGGAGTCGAACCGGCAACATTCTGATTACTAGCCCGATTCCCTAACCGCTCAGCCACCTGACTCAGCCACCTGACTCCCCAGACACTTTTTGTTGTTGTTGAAAATGACAAATCTGAACCTCTGGAAAGACACTAGAGAAGGAGATGGTTTTATGGAGAAACTGGAGTCTCCCTCTGCCTTGCAGCTAGTCAGGCATGCTAATGGATCTCAGAGTGAGAAGATGGGGGCTGCTGGGATTCTGTCTCTTCACGGTGGAACACTTAGGACTGACGGATACGACCGGCTAGCTAGCTAGCTAAACACTGGCTAGGCTAGCTAGTTCAAACACTGGTCACACTCAACTGCTAAATGCTACACTCTAGGACACTGGTTCTTCACCCTGTCCTCAGGGAACCCCTGTCCTGCATGATTTAGATGTTTCCCTGCTCCAACACACCTGATTCAAATAAATGGGTCGTTATCTAGCTTTGTAGAAGCCTGGTAATGAACATGCATTTGAATGAGGTGTGTTGGAGCCAAGACCTGAGGACAGGGTTAAGAACCACTGCTCTAGGACATCCACTGAAAGCTGAGAGCTGTGGCTTACTAGAGTATATGGCATTTCTAGATAATGTCTTCAAGCTTGCAAAATTGATTGCCAACCCTATTACCAGAAAGGTCATATGTATGGTCCAAACTGTACAGAAAAACTACTTTGTTAAGTGTGTTGAAGGGGAGGATTATTGCTGGGCTGTGCAGAGACTGAAGATGAAGCTATAAGTTTCCTGCCCCCCGAGGACCTTGCCTCATGCCTGGGCGGACTGTAGGATGGAGGTAGCCAATAGGAGAAGGAGAGGGAGGAAGATGATGTGTGATTCGTTGAGGTGTGTAATGGGAAAGGGACAGGGCGGGCTGTGTGGTACTCTGTTCCTCTTTTCTGTCTTTATCTCTCTCTCTTTTTACTCAACCTCTCTTTCGCTTTATCTCTGTCTCTCTCCCTCTCTCTTTCCCTCTCTTTCTGTCTCTCTCTTACTTTCTCTGTCTCTCCCTCCCTGACTTTGTGTCAGTCTTTTCTCTTCAGTCCTTTGCATTCCCTCCTCTCTAACTCTTCTTGAATTGTTTCACCATCTTCACCTCTCTCTCTTTATCTCCCCCTCCTTGTCTCTCCCCCCCCCACTTCACTTCCTTGGTCCTACCCACACATGCACGCTCATACACTTGAGTTCCCACATTGAGGTAATAGCTCATTTACACTCTTCACTGCTCAACTAGGATTGAGTGTAACTGCTTTACTGTGCCTACTTGTGGGTCAGCACATTCACATCTCATAATAATCCCAGGTTACTTACTGTCAGAAATTATAGGCACAAGTGTGTTAGTAGCTGATAAAGACTGATGTAAGACTCTATATATGTTCTGTAAAAGGGGAGGGCCGTTATAACATAAAGACAACCACCCCCTGTACATAGCCCATGACACTGACAGCTGTTAAAAGTAAACAGAGTTGCAGTAAGTTTTTATTTGCTGGTGTACAATTGTTGAACATCTGTAGGCCAGCAATATCATGATAACTTTAAATAAATTGTGGTCCTTTGGTCGGTCCCAGAAACATGTTCCTAGCAGCATGACCAGGGCAGGGCTGAGGCTAGCTCCTGCTGTAATGTGGCTGTTGTCATGGAAGCAGTTGTCCACTAGAGTCCGGTGTTTGGCCATTCAGCAGGCAGGCTGGTCCTTCAGGTCACCCGACTTTTGTCACGACAACGGGGATTATGATGAGGGTGTGATCATTTTTTGTTTTTTGTTCTTGTTGTTGCTGCTGTGTTACCGCTAAGCTATATCCTGACTTGCTGGCACAGCATCTTTGTCATGTGTGTCTCTCACTCTCTATCTCTGTCTTCATCTATCATCCTCTCTCTCCCTCTCCATCCCCCTCTCTCTCCCTCTCCACCCCCTTCTCTCTCCGTCTCCATCCCTCTCTCCCTCTACATCCCCCTCTCTCCCTCTCCACCCCCCCCCCCCTCTCTCTCTCTCTCTCTCTCTCTCTCTCTCTCTCTCTCTCTCTCATCTCTCTCTCTCTCTCTCTCTCTCTCCTCTCTCTCTCTCTCTCTCTCTCTCTCTCTCACACTATCTCTCTCTCTCACTCTACCACTTTACCCTTGCCTTCATACTCTCCCTCTCACTGGCAACCAGCCAGCACACCAACCACCCAACACTCATCCTCTCACTCCTCATCCTCTCTAGGAACGTTTGTCGCATGTCTTCTTTGCCTTTGGCTGGGGGGGCATCGATCGGGCCTCCTGTGTCCGTGTGTAGGTTTCACCTGTTCAGCTGAGTAGTCAGCAAGAGGAAATCCAAGGCAACAGTCTCCCAGGTCCCCCTAGTGTCAGCTGTTTCCTGCCGGCCCAGACAGCCGAGCAGGGAACTGGCCCACCGGAAGAGGCCTTTCCAGGTTTAGAATCTTCTAGATGGGGGATTCATATAGTACTCCCAATGTAAACTCTGCTGGATTTTGTTTTGTTTTGGCTTTTGTTAACTTGCATGTTTGTGTCCTCTCTCTCTCTTTCTCTCTCTCTCTCTCTCTCTCTCTCTCTCTCTCTCTCTCTCTCTCTCTCCTCTCTCTCTCTCTCTCTCTCTCTCTCTCTCTCTCTCTCTCCTCTCTCTCTCTCTCTCTCTCTCTCTCTCTCTCTCTAGTTTCTCTTTCTCTCTCTGACTATCTATCTCTCTGTTTCTCTCTCTGTCTATCTATATCTCTATTTCTCTCTCTTTCTGTCTATCTATCTCTCTGTTTCTCTCTCCCTCTCTCTTCCTCAGTATCTCCCCATCCCGCCTGTGCTGTGTCTCCCCTCCCTCCTCTCCCCAGTGGTTGTGACTGAGCCTTTGAGCTCTCTGCAGTCAACACACCTCACCCAGGGAGGGGTTGGTACAACACACTGGCCCTTCATCGCAGGCACAACCTCCCCTGCTATCTGGACAGCTGGCTTCAAGGGGAATACTGTCCACATGTTGACGGTAGATAGCTCCTATCTGCTCTTTCGTACTGTAGCACAGGTGCAAGCCAACACTGAAACCTTGTGCCACCAAAAACACTCGGGTCGAACGCACCGAGTCAGAAAACTCTGAAACTGTATGTGTATGTTCTGCGATAACACTTATTGTTCTGGCATTCTAAGAATGACAGTACCTGGAAAACTGATAAGAAACTTCTAGTGAAGAGCAATGTGCCCTTTCAGTGTAGGATTAATGTCATGTGCGTTTGTTGGAAAAGTGATTTCACGTGTTTGTCTGTGTGTTTGTCAGTGTGGAGCGTCATGCTGTGGTTCCAGAAGACTCTTGTGGCTCAGCGCACACAGTGGTTGTAAATAGAAACGAGAATACTGCCCTTCTCTAGAACAAACAGGCAGGTTAGGTAAAGGGAATAGTGCCCAGTGTAGAATCCAGCAGGTTCTGTTCTTCTCTCACGGCAAAATGCCTCAGTATGAATTTTTCCAAATCACCATTTGTACAGGTCATTTACCATTAAGGTTTTTACCATAAAAAATCAATATCTCTTTTCCAGACTTCAGGGTGTTTATTTATTCTTGTAGCGTGAAAAAAAGACTCAAAAGCTGATGAAGATGGCAGCAAGGGATTTAGTGACAAGAGGCAGCAGCCTTTCAACGGGTTTACGATGTTCCTCAAATCATGTTGATCTTGAAACAGGGAAAACACAATGCGGATCAGTCATACACTGCTACTGCGTTGTGGTGTAAAACCAGTGTGTCGACTGAGACAAACATAAGGAGCAGTCAGCTGGTCTTGCGGCAGTGTTGTTGTGACGGATAACCAGCATTGACCAAGGCCACCATTAGTGATGATTACCCGTTGAGTCCCACCGGCACATCTGACTGAGAACAGACACCACAACGTGTTGCTTACTACTTGTTTACATACTAACACGCTCTCTGTGGTTTCGTGGTTTTGGGCTTTTTCAAATTCCAGCGCTGTTTCCTCATCGTGCTGGAAACAGGTTTCAGTAGGTCACGTAGCAGCTGATGTCTAAACACGTCGTACGTTTTTTTTTTTTTGCAAGTAGGCTCGTAAAACCAATCCTTCTGGGCTGCCTCCCGTTGCCATGGTAACCCCGCCGTTCCAGGAAAGATGCTGGGTAGCGTGAAGGGCCTGCGATCCACCAGTCACATGATCTCTCTGCTGCTTCACTGTATCTGAAGGAGCAGTTCATCTCTCTCTCTCTCTTTCCTTCTCTCTCTCTCTCTCTCTCTCTCTCTCTCTCTCTCTCTCTCTCTCTCTCTCTCTCTCTCTACCTCTCTCTCTCTCTCTACCTCTCTGCTTTTGAAGTAGATAGCTCTGGTACTTACCCAGAATGCACATGGAATGCTTCTGGAGCCTTGACAGAGAACGACAGGGAAGCTGAGAGATCTGTCGTGATCGTGTCAGCAGCCCCGTGTGTGTGTGTGTGTGTGAAAGGGTGGTGTGTGCGGAGTTGGCAGTACAAAGCCATAGTTCTATAAATAAAGTGCTTCTTGCATCACAACGTGTTTGTCTTATCAGTAGAGTCCGTCTGAAACAGACGCCAGCGGTGAAGCCTGTCCACGGTCGGACATGAGGGTGAGGTGGACAGGGAAGGGTGGAGAATCAAACCTTCCTGGACTGATAAGAGACCGAAAGTTACGTTGTGCCTAGACAGCAAAAACTCCCTCCTGTTGGAACTGTATGTTGCGTTTGGATCTCCCAATTTTTCCTGTATTTACATTTGTCTATGAACATGTCATTCATGTAGAAGAAGACATTTTGTAGAAGAAGAAGAAGTCCTTCTCAGTGGCTCTATGGGGAAGGTGTTTGTCTGGTCTGGTGTGGTTAACTGCATGTCTAGCGTCTCGAGGGAGAGGGCAGTGCCAAGCTGATCGTGTGATAAACACTGGATGGGGTTGTTGGAGAGAGGGGCTCATCCCCCCCGCCCCCCCCAGTCCGGCTAATGTATGTGGGGCATGTGTTTAGGGTTGGGAGTCGGGGTTCTGGGGATGGGGTGCTCCTAATACTAAAGGAAAAGCCCCCTAATCCCCATCAAACTGTCCCCATTGACTAGTCCCCAGCCCTGCCCCTCAAAATAGCGTCTGTTTGTATTGTTTTTACCCCTGCTGGTTCCCCCTCTTGCCAACCCCCCTCCCTCCCCCACATCCCCCTTCAGATAGCAGCCCCACAGCATGGTCGAGCAAGCCTGACATTGTCTCTGTCTCTCTCTCTCTCTCTCTCTCTCTCTCTCTCTCTCTCTCTCTCTCTCTCTCTCTCTCTCTCACACTTTCTCTCTCTATATATTTCTCTCTCTTTCTGACTCTCTCTGTCTCTCTCTCGCACAATCATACTTAAAATGGTAATGATATACACACCCAGCATCCAGTGCACACACACTCTGCTCAAAAAGTAAACAGACCGGCGTGCACACACGTGCACACACGTGCACGCTCTCACACTGCGGGCGCCCTTTGTGTTGGGGCAAAAAAAGCTGATAAGCAGGATGACAATAAAGACTGTGCTGGCAGCGAGGGAGGGAGAGAGGGAGGGAGAGAGAGAGGGAAGAAGAGAGCAGAAGAGGGCGGGACGGAGGGAGGGGTTGGAAGAGGGAGGGAGGGGGGGTTAACATGACCCAGTCAAGCCCTTTCAGCCAAAGTATTTGATTCAGCTGCTATTCCTGATATCCCCCTGCCCCCTTTCAGTCCCTCTCCCTATCCTTGGATAACTCGATCACGTTGAGCCCCTCTCCTGAGTGAGTGAGAGACAGAGAGAGAAAGAGAGCGAGAGAGAGAGAGAGAGAGAGAGACACTGGCTGTGAAGTGCGGTCTACTAATATGGTAAGTCAGGGTGTTCTTCCTCTCAGCCCTTCCCTGTCCTGGGTCCTTTATGTGTCATTCCTGGGGGACAGATGGGATTTACCCTTGTTGACATAAAAACGAGAGGGTCAGAGGGAGGGAGAGAGAAGGGGATTTTTTTTACGTGTGTCCCTTTGTGTATAAAACATAGACAGACTGTCACACAAAAACGGTGCTGTTTACTTTTCTCGGAAGGTAACAGAGACCCGCATCTTCCTCTCTTCATCCCTTCCTCCTCTCCTCCTTTTCCTCCTCTCCTCCATTTCCTCCTCTCCGCCTCCATCCCTCTATCCTGAATGGGAGACACAGGCTCCAGGAGGGAAGCGTTATTTCGGTGCCTCGCTTAGCTGGCGTTTTTCCAAACCTCTCTCCCAACCCCTCTCTCTCTCTCCTTCTCTTACTTGGTCACCTGACACAATGGCACCTTGCTCTCTCCTCCCTGGGCTGCTCGGGCTGGGACGGGCGCAGGACAGGACCCAGAGAAGGCTCAGGTTTCACTAGCTGTTTCCCTCAGAGTGCAGAGACAGGGACCATGGCTGTGGAAGAGGCAGCAGATTTCCTGACACCCGTAAGTCCTCCTGGGGTTCCTCTCCCTTGGCTTCTGGGGACTTTAGGAGCAGCTTTGGGGATGTTGGTGGAGAGAGGTCGGGGTGGGTTAGCTTGTTGTTGGGGTTAGTTGGACTCACAGAGGTCAGGTACCTGGTCTGTGGGGGAGCAGCTTTGAAGCGCATGGATGCTGGTTAGTAACCCGACTGAAACTAAGACCAACGCGATCTGTATTTGGCTAACACTACCTAATTGTATCTCTGCGCTCTATATGTGCTCTATATGCTAAATTATTATGCTAATGTAACCTAGATTTGACCAGAGTGCAAGTAATTTCACAAGGTCAAGAGATTCCTAGCGGAAAGATATCCGTGGCTAGGTGTCCAGTGTATTGTCGCGACAGCTGACCTTGGCAAGTAATGTGAGTGGAGCTTGTCAGATGCATTCAGTCAGTAGTCAGTCAGTTAATCAGATGCAGTCAGTCAAATAGGCAGTAGTCAGTCAGTCAGTCAGATGCAGTTATTCAGTAGTCTAAAAACAGTCAGTCAGATGCAATCAGTCAGTACGTAGCCAGTCAGTAGTCAGTTATATCCAGTCATTCAGATTCAATCAGTCAGTAGTTACTCAGTAGTTAGTCAGTAGTCAGTCAGTGTGTGTGCCCGGCTGCCTGCACCCGGCTGCCTGCACCAGGGATTTCCCCTGGCCTTGTTCCTCGGTGGAATGTTGTGCTTCATCTCCTCACTGATAATCACCCTCTGATCCGTCATGATAATAATAGTGTGTGTGAGGGGGTTGTGTAATCTGTTTGCGTGCAAAAATATACAGTACATGTGCTGTGTTTAAGTGTGTGTTTGTGCTCTTCTATGAAGGTTTCTGTGTGTGTGATGAGAGACAGAGTAAACATCCACTTCAGAGCTTGAATCTGTTCTATATTAGTCTGCTTCGTGGCCTAACCTCCAGGTAGTCATGGTGCTGGGGGCACAGTGTGTATCGCCAGCTGTGTGTTTCTAGTATTTTTAGAGATTCCTTTCAGAAGGTTAGAACATTGAAGGATGCTCTCCAGCTTCTGTTCCCTGTGTCCTCCACGTCATCTCACTGCTTCACTAGTGTGTGTGTGTGTGTGTGTGTGTGTGTGTGTGCAGAGGAGACATAGATGCAGATGCAGAAAACATGGTTTGTTCATCGTGCGTACAGTTTGGATCACAGTCCTCACCAGCTCAGTGCATCCCTGTACAGCAGTGTGCAGCAATATTTGAGAAGGGCATTATTGATAACGGCTTACAGGGTGGTGCTGATTTCACAGGATCTTACTGTTTCCTGTGCATCATATAACAGTTATATACTGTAGATGTCAAGGCTGTGGTCAGTATGTCTGTACCTCACACAGCATGTTGACCCCTATGGTCCCCACCCTGTCCATTTAGGATGGACTATACTATTCATCCTGACACCATTTACAACGATTTTATACAGTAGGATTCTGCTGAACAGGCTGTCGATGAAGGCATTTAGCTGTCAATATCAGTGTTGTTTTTCCCCCAGTGGAAAATGAGTACTTTGTGTGTGTGTTGGGGAGGGTGGAGTTAGGTGTGTATGTGTGTGTATTTTGGGGGTGTATGTGTGTTTGTGTGTTGGGGGGGTGGGGGTATGTGTGTGTGTGTGTTGGGGGGGTATGTGTGTGTGTGTGTTGGAGGGGTATGTGTGTGTGTGTGTTGGGGGGGTATGTGTGTTTGTGTGTTGGGGGGGTGGGGATATGTGTGTGTGTGTTGGAGGGGTATGTGTGTGTGTGTGTTGGAGGGGTATGTGTGTGTGTGTGTTGGAGGGGTATGTGTGTGTGTGTGTTGGAGGGGTATGTGTGTGTGTGTGTTGGAGGGGTATGTGTGTGTGTGTGTCTGGGAGGCTCTTTGGCTCCGCTGGGTGCTCTGGGCCCGTGTGGCCTGAAGCGAAGGTTTGTGTGTCGACGGGAACCGGGGATCACAGAGACAATAACCCGGCTTCTAGACTCCACACTGAGCCTGCCAGAGGCCTGCAGTCATGACATCAACATGCTGTCTGTCTGTCTGTCTCTCTGTGTGTGTGTGTGTGTGTGTGTGTGTGTGTGTGTGTGTGTGTGTGTGTGTGTGTGTGTGTGTGTGTGTGTGTGTGTGTGTGTGTGTGTGTGTGTGTGTGTGTGTGTGTGTGTGTGTGTGTGCGTGTGTGTGTGAGAGAGAGCTAAGTGCTATGTGGCCTTTTCTGTTTGTGGGTGTGTGTGTATTGATGTTTTTTTTCCTGTGCATCAGTTTGGGTGCGTGGGTGTGTGATTTCTGCTTTGAACTCCAGATCCAAACTCCAATGTGACTTCATCTAACCAGAGGCAGAGATCCATTCCTCTAGATATGGGATCACCTCTCCTCTCAATGATGTCATCTCGTATGCTAAATGTGTGCCAATATCAAAATCTGAAGAAATCGGTTAACTCCCTTCTAAATACACCCAACCAAGGAACATCACTTGTATCCACATTTCTCTTCTATTCTGGGAAAAAGAAAAGCCTGAGGTAAAATAATTGCTCAGACTGGCATTCTGCCAAAACGATTTCACTACAGTACAGGTCAGTTTATACTGTCAGCTCATTGGGTGGTGCCAAATGTCCCTTGTTATTTTGGCAAATATGGTAATATCCAAAGAGGAGTTTTGAATGTCAGTTTTATGGCATCTTAACATGAAATTAGCCCCATCGCCGACACTGAGATGCTGTGAATGAAGCCGTAATTAGGAACGATCCTGTAAATAGGAGGATTCTTTAAAAGAAGGCCATCGGTCATTTGACAGGGCAACTAAAGTCTTTATTTTTGTATCTCTCTCTCTCTTTCTCTCTCTTTCATAAGTAAGCTTTATCTCTCTCTCTCTCACTCTCTGTGTCACTTCCATACTCTATATCTCTATCTTCCATTGCTCTCCATCTTACAGTAGATTAATGCCTTTCCTTCAGGCTTAGCATACTCTTTAATGGCCTCATTTTTCTGAACTTCTGATCTGCTCATTTTTAATCATATTTTCTCAAGCTAATCTCCCTCCATCCTTGGTAATGCCTTGTACACAGAGACGGGCTCTTCTCTACGCCAACTGGAGTGGAGGTGGGGGAGGGGCGTAACATGGGGGAGGGGCGTAACATGGGGGAGGGGCGTAACATGGGGGAGGGGCGTAACATGGGGGAGGGGCGAAACATGGGGGAGGGGCGTAACATGGGGGAGGGGCGTAACATGGGGGAGGGGCTGAAGATGGGGGAGGGGCTTAAGTTGGTGGTTATTAGCGTCCCTAGTCATTATGGAGAACCAGACTGGAGGAATATGGAGATAATTTCTGTGTGGGAATGTTTTTTATGGCGTTGGGTCTGTAGAAAAGGCTTGCAGTTGAAATTATGGGTTGAAACGCAAAGGGGAGTTTCTGTGTGTTTTGTTGTCTTCCTGTTGGTGCCAGTCAGCTAAACCAGGCCCTGACTCTCCTTCTCTGCTTCTGTTTCACCTGAGGCAGCCTTGCAGTGTTTCACCTGAGGCAGTTTTGCAGTGTTTCACCTGAGGCAGCCTTGCAGTGTTTCACCTGAGGCAGCCTTACAGTGTTTTACCTGAGGCAGCCTTGCAGTGTTTCACCTGAGGCAGCCTTGCAGTGTTTCACCTGAGGCAGCCTTGCAGTGTTTCACCTGAGGCAACCTTGCAGTGTTTCACCTGAGGCAGCCTTGCAGTGTTTCACCTGAGGCAGTTTTGCAGTGTTTCACCTGAGGCAGTTTTGCAGTGTTTCACCTGAGGCAGCCTTACAGTGTTTCACCTGAGGCAGCCTTGCAGTGTTTCACCTGAGGCAGCCTTGCAGTGTTTCACCTGAGGCAGCCTTACAGTGTTTCACCTGAGGCAGCCTTGCAGTGTTTCACCTGAGGCAGCCTTGCAGTGTTTCACCTGAGGCAGCCTTGCAGTGTTTCACCTGAGGCAGCCTTGCAGTGTTTCACCTGAGGCAGTAGCTCGTAGCTGAGAGAGTAGGAACTGGAGCAAGTGGAAAAAGAGTATACTTAAATCTAATTTAAACATATGACACGTGAGCATAATAAATGTTCATGATATTTATCTTTTTCTACACAATTGGAACTGTACTGAAACTGTACTTATTTTCTATATACACATACTCATTGACAACTTTAAGATATGCAGAAGTGTACGTCTGCCCACTTGGTAAGAAGTGCAATGTTTTCGCTTGGGTGGTGCTGTGGTTCATTGAAATGATTAGACGGGTGAGATGGTTCATGGTTGAAGAGTTTCCAGTGCAGCAGCAGCTGGCTCAGAGCCAGCTGTGTCACCAGCGGTGTCACCTTGCTCCCACAAGGACATCATCTGTCAATACAGAGGACCAGGAGGGAGATCCACCCCTCTGGCAGACCGAGGGCTTAGAACTGAGGAAGCAGTCAGAGGTGGATGAAAGGGGCAGTTTGATGTTTTGTTTTAGGCCGATAATCAAGATTCTTTTGTAAATAATTAGCCTATTAGGCTGTTTTTTTTTTTTTTACTGTTTCGTTTCATTGTATTAAATATGAAGAGCATTTAATCCAATGGAAAGTAATGGCTTATTGTCTGAAATTGATTTGTTGCTGGAATGTGTCGACTGGACTTCTTTGTTCTAAAACAAAGAACTTTTTACCATGTTACTCAGAATACATTTATATTACATAGTTATATAGTTCTTAAGTCATCATTTAGAGTCAGACATTCATTTAAACATTAACAATGAGATTCTCATTTTAGAGATTTGACCCTGTGTTCTACCATAAAAATGAGACTACTGATTGACCAAAACCTTGGTCATTGAGCAGAAAATACTGGGACCTTGACCTTAAATCACCCAGCTTTACTGCTGAGTCCATGTGTTGGGTCGGTGGTCGTAATTGGCCATGGTCCTTGGTACTATCCTCAGCCATCTTCTCAAGGTTGACAGCATCAGACCTTGTGTTGTTGATCTCCACTATGCTGCCGTTCTCCAGGGGTTGCTCTTGGAAGATCATTTTACATTTAGTCATTTAGCAGACGCTCTTATCCAGAGAGACTTACAGTAAGTACAGGGACATTCCCCCTGGGCAAGTAGGGTGAAGTGCCTTGCCCAAGGACACAACATAATTTTGCATGGCCGGGAATCTAACCAGCAACCTTCTGACTACTAGCCCGATTCCCTAACCGCTCAGCCACCTGATTCCTGATCACCGCTATGTTTTCACGGTCACGGATGCTCGCATAATGGTCGGCATCTCTGGTGAAGTTTGTTTCTTTGCCCAGTTTATCTTACAATTCTTAAGAAGTAGGTTAAACTGCTGGATAAACATCAGTACGATACGAGGGAATCTAGTCTGTAGTCCCTTTACTGTCTGTTTTCCTGTCTGTCTGAGGGCATTGATGTGCACCAAGCCAGCATTGTTTCTGTTAGGGAATGACCGTGGTTAGATTGCAGCCAGCCAAGGTGCATCGTTTGCTGTGTGTCACTATCTGTCAAGTGTCCCAGAGCGACCTGACTTGAGAGGACACATAAACACTGCCTCTCCCACTCTCTTTCTATCTCTCTCTACCTCTCTCTATCCCCTTGTCTTTCTCTACCTCTCTCTCCCCCTTTCTTTCTCTCACTCCCTCCCTCCCTCCTTCTTTTGCCCTCTCTTTGCACACATCTCATCTGTCATACATATACATGCGCAACACACACGCACTCACCGCTCGCACGGGTAATTTGTTATACAGGCGAAACCCGACCAAAATGCTTGTCTCATCATTTTTTTTTGTATACAAAGCCTTATTTCTACGAGGTAAAGGACAGCGGAGCATAACGAGAGTGGCTGTCTGTGGTCGTAGGCGGGTAGAGAAAGCGCTCTTTGGTTGCATCTCTCTGTATCCCTGGATTGTTTGGATAGTTCCTTGGATGGTAGCTACGTCTTTTAAGCCTGGACTAACCGCTGACATCTCAAGGTCCTAGTGTGGAGTGTTCAGACGGTCGAGTTGGATGTAGCTGGGAGAACAGCCCTCTGGTGTCCGATGGAGGAGGATGAGCTTCTGACCTTGTTCTCGGAGATGGAGTTTTGGGGTTCTGGTGCGTTTTTTTGCTCGCCGGCTTTGACAGAGCGGAGATGAGGCACCTGCAAGCCTACATTGTGGGAACTCTGGAGTTGCGGAGTTTTGCGGTCAGCAGTTTGCTTTGATTCAATTGGATCGATCTTGTCCCTGTGTCGGCGTCCTCTCTTGAGGGAATCTGAGGAAGCCGTAATGACTGAGTACCTGGTAGGGGTCTATTCAAGATGTTTCGGTGGAAATGTGTGTGCTTTTTTGTTTGATAGCCATCGATAAGTGGCGACCTGCTCTCTCTCTCCTTCCCTCGAATCATCCGTGTTTTGACCTTCGTCTCCTCCCTCTTGGTTCCTCCAGTCAGACAGCAATGCCAGCTACCTGCGAGCGGCCAGGGCCGGGAACCTGGAGAAGGCCCTGGACTACCTCAAGACTGGGGTGGACATCAACATCTGCAACCAGGTGGGTGGATGTAGCCTACTGGATGCAACACAGTCCACCACCACAGTCTGCTAACAGATGTTGCTGAGCAGAGCTGTTCTAGCCGTTTGTTTGTTTTATTGTATAGTTCTTTTACTGGACGCTAATATGTCTTCAGTGCAATATTCCTAAACTTTTACCCTCCTTCTAAGCTGGTAATGCCGGATTTAAACTTTTGTGTTTCTCTGTTTCCTTCCAGAATGGTCTGAATGCTCTTCATCTTGCCTCCAAGGAAGGCCATGTGGAAGTAGTCTCTGAACTCTTGAAGCTGGGAGCCAATGTGGACGCAGCGACCAAGGTGAGACTTTAGCTCGGTGGGTCGAGTGCGAGCCAGTTGCTGGCGACAGACTGGAACTGGAGAGTGGGGCTTCTCCCGTGGGAGAAGGGCTTGCATAAAACCGTAAGCAGTATTATGATAGATTCAACATCAATGAAAATAAATCTTCTCCTCTAATTAAACCCTGTGTGCCCAGACCTTGAGGACTCAGAGTCTAAAAGCGAGAGGCTTTCAGGTCTTTTATCTGTCATTATGTAACGTGTCACATTGACGATTGAAAGAGCAGTGCTTGTGAGGTGGTGTGCGGTCAACGAAAAGTTTATCTTGACTGCATGATATGGGGCTATTTCTGTAACTACCAACTTAATATCCAGCTGGTCTCCTTCTGAATGGTGTGAACAAGGGACTTGTCCTCACTTCATCACTCTGTAATTAGACTGAAGGCCTGTGTGTTGATTTGGATAAATTATACAACCAGGAGTAAAGCAAGCTCTGGAAATCAAATTCATTGGAATGGAAAATTCACTGTCTGGAAAATAACTTCTAAAGAACAAATAACAAAAACGATGCTTGTGGCGTTCATGAAAATTAACATGAATAAAATCATTGTAGCTTGAATTGAGGTTTGGGGTTACTGAAGGTCTCCAGAGCAGTCACGAGCAATAGTGAAGGACGTAGTTACAGTAAACAGAATAGAATAGAATCAAACTGAATAGAATAGAGTAGTTGGTTATTGACCAGGAAGAGAGACAAGAGAGCAGGTACTGTACTCTAGGTGACATCAGAAGCAGCACAAAAACATGCAGTAAGCATTCTGCAGATCAGTCCAGCTGTTCTGTCTGTCCATAGCGTAGTTTCCAGACCCCTCCCACCTCTGTCAGAATCCCCCCATGGAACAGGACATGCAGCCTGCTGTTCTTGTGCCACAACAGCACCATCAGGGCTGCCGTCAAAGCCCTCCCATCACGCGGTCGGAGGGTGTGGGGGGGTCGACCCGGCCCCTCTGAACGAGGATCGGGTTTATAAAAAGCTGTTTTTTTATTTACGGCTGAGGTTTGGATGGGAGCTTGTTTATGCGTTGGATGCTGAGTGTCGGAAGTGACACGAGGCTGGCAGGAGGGAGTGGGATACCAGGGGGGGAATTCCTCTGGTACAAAAGCATGGCTGAGGTTTCTGCCAGAGCAGGGGGGTACGGAGGGGGCACACACACTCATACTCGCACACTCCAACACACACACACTCCTGGGGGACGTCCACACGGACACATACACACACACTCATACTCGCACACTCCAACACACACACTCCTGGGGGGCGTCCACACGGACACACACACAGACACACACACACACTCGGACAAGCACTCTGGGACAGGTGGGGGAGAGATTAACAGTCGTGCTTGTCGTTCTTGTGTGTAATGCAGAAAGGAAACACTGCTCTGCACATAGCCTCCCTGGCTGGGCAAACGGAAGTGGTGAAAGAGCTGGTGACCAATGGAGCAAATGTCAACGCACAATCCCAGGTGGGGTATCTATAACACACACACACACTGTAACATACAAACACACACTCAAACACACATACCGTACACATACACACCTAGTATGTGTACTAAGTAGGGATACACACACCTAAGACTGCTTTTTTTCAAAAGTTTTTTTCCAACCTTTAGAAAAAAAAAAAATTCTCCACCTTTTCAAAAAGAAAAAAAAATCAACCTTCAAAACAAAAAAACAAAAAAATAATAATAATTCGCACAGTGAAAGGAGAGGGAATAGGAGAACAGAGAAGCCTAAAACAGAGTAGAGTAAAGCAGAGCAGAGTACAATAGAGGACTCTCTCCTCTCCTCTCTCCTCCAAACCGCTGTCAGTCAGTCTGTCAGTAAGTCAGTCATTCATTCATTCAGTCAAGCAAGCAGCCAGAGAGCCAGTCAGTCATGCAGTGAGTCATGCCTATATTACTATTATTACAACCTGTCACTCTCATTAAACCCAGACTTTGAGAATGTGGGTTTATGATAATCATTTACATCCTTTTTTTGTTGTTGCAGAATGTCCTTAAAGTATACTAACTCTGTCCACACATACAGTAGGTGACAAAATACATGTTTAAAACACTGGATTGTTCCGTTTGTACTAAGGGTGTGTGTGTGTGTGTGTGTGTGTGTGTGTGTGTGTGTGTGTGTGTGTGTGTGGTCCTGTCCCTGCAGAATGGCTTCACTCCCCTGTATATGGCGGCCCAGGAGAATCACCTGGAGGTGGTTCGCTTCCTGCTGGAACACAGCGCCAGTCAGAGCATGGCCACGGAGGTCAGGATCCATCCGTCTTGTGTATTCTTCACCTCTTAGATCTCTAGCTTACTTCTCCCCTCCATACTCTTATTTGCTGCATGTCTTTTCTGCATCCCTCCATACAACCTCTCGAAACATCCCCCTCTCCACACTTCTATTGTTCTGCCTTCCCCTATTGTCCTCTCCTCCTCGCCCTTCCCTCCCTCTCTCTCTCTCGCTCTCTCTCTTTCTTTCTCTCTCTCTCTCTCTCTCTCTCTCTCTCTCTCTCTCTCTCTCTCTCTCTCTCTCTCTCTCTCTTTTTCTGCTGTCCACGTCCCCTTTGCCCTCCCTTTTTGTAATTATGTTTTACCACCAACGCCCCTCTCTCTCTCTCTTTCTTTCTCTCTCTCTTTCTCTCTCTCCATGCAGTGCATCATTGATTGTATAGCCAAGCTGAGTGACCTTGAACAGGTCAAAGATGAGGTCTTTTATCTCCCAGTCTGCTCCCTTACACACACAGGCACACCCACACCCACACAATGAACACACACAATGCACACACACACTTCCCCTGACCTGATTTACAAGGGGAGACTGATAAGACTGCTGGCTGCTGGAACTGCTGCCTCTAATCAAATCCCAGCCAGTAAAACCAGTAAAACCTACTGGTCCAAGCCGCTGGTCCGCACAATCACACACACCCACACACAATCACACACGTGCAGTAGAAGGGGGAGGAAGAGGCATGGGATGAATACACGTACAGACACATGCACACATACACACACACACTGATACATTGTAGCAGGGGGAGGCAGAATGTGCCCATGTATACACACACACACACACACATACTGTACACCCATGCAGTGTGGCAGGGAGGCTGAATAATGCATGACCATGTGAGATGATGAGGGATAAAAGTGCTCCTATATGGCACGTTATGTAATGAAACACTTCAGCAGGAGAGGAACCTGCTGCTGGGAAATGCTGTACGACCAGCTGTTATCAAAGAAGCCGTCTTGTAAATGAAAAAAAATACGACGACCGATATTAGAAAAGAGCTTTGAAAATGCTTTCTGAATGGTCAGAAAAATGGTCAGAGATCCCTCAAATCTTTGCTCTTGTGAGAATGTTGGCGTTTCATAACATTGCACGAGAACTTCAGGAGACTCTCGTGTAACAAATCCCACCCCAACAAGACCCCTAATCTTCTTCATCCGTGCCCTATTGACCCTCCTCTCTCTCCTCCATCCTCCTCCCTACCTGCCCCCTCACAGGACGGCTTTACCCCACTGGCAGTGGCTCTCCAGCAGGGTCATGACCAGGTGGTGTCCCTGCTCCTGGAGAACGACACCAAGGGCAAAGTCCGCCTCCCGGCGCTCCACATCGCCGCCCGCAAGGACGACACCAAGGCAGCGGCCCTGCTGCTGCAGAACGACCACAACGCAGACGTGGAGTCCAAGGTGACGCCCCGCACTGGCTTCTCTAGCTTCGCTGCTCTCCCTCTCTTCCTCTCTCTCTCTTTCTTTTGTTGTTATTTTTCTATAGCTTTGTTCTTATTAAACTGCTATGGTGCTGTGGAGGTGCACGCTGTATACTGTATATGCTTTATATCGATCAGTGAGCTAGTAGAAGGGCTAGAGACTCAGCCATAAGGCGAATAGAGAACCTGCACTGTGCAAAGTCACTCTGTCCTCATAAACCAACTTGATTAGTCAAACTGGACGTACTCTAACTTAAACCTCTAACTTTGACAGTAGTGTTTCTAACGTCTGACAGTAACACTAACGTTGACATCCTCAGGTTGTTGGGAGGGTGTTTCTTGGGAGTTGTGTTTCTGCGTGCACACTAACAACCCGTTCTCTCCTCCCTCGGCCGCCCCCCTCTCCCTTCTATAGATGATGGTGAATAGAACGACTGAGGTATATCTGTATAAAGTACTTACTTTATCCATCGCAGCCCCATGTCGAGAAAGACAACCTGGGCACAGAAACCGCCCCCCTCCCTGTGTCATTCATGATGCTGAATGATGCTGCAGCCCTATCCACCCTCCTCTGGTTCTGTTACCCCTTCCCCCCCCCCCCTCCCCCCTCCTCTCTTTCCCCCATCGCTTCCTTCATGTAGTGGATCTCTTCCTGGTACTGAAACTGCAGTAGATAGTTAAGGTCTATGTGCCTCAGCATGACTGCCTACTAATACCTGATGGTTTCTGTAGCGGGAGGCTACATGGGTTGGTTTCCAAACGAATGTTTGGGTAGGAGCACTTCCTGGAATTCCTCAAAATGAGTTTATTTGAGGTGCTCCTTGGAATGCAGATTTTGTAATTTTTTTTTATTTAAATGTTTTACCAAACTTTATTTATCTTGCTAGTTGGCCAACAGTTAGCGATTTGGAAGTCCTATATTGTATAGTGAGAGATGTTAGCAATCACAACACTCACTGTAATGAGAGTGGGGTAAGATCTCTCAAAAAAGAAACAAGTGGTTTTGATAACAATCCCGTTGTACAACTGCTCCTGTACAAGCTTGCTTACTTGTACAGGACAATCTACAACAGCATTTGGATGCTAACAAAAGCTCACCAGGTGAGTATAAAGTGAACCCAGCCTCCCAGCTACAGACAAGTAGCTAGTATACTTAGTGGATTGAGTTTGTTAGTTGTTAATCTTCCTGACTCATAGAACCAACAACTGTAGTTTAATGCATTGGCCAGTAGCCATATATCACTATGCTGTCTGATTTCTAGCGGAACAAACTGGCCCTATCAGGTCAGACCTGGGCCCTACCAGATCAGACCTGGGCCCTATCAGGTCAGACCTGGGCCCTACCAGATCAGACCTGGGCCCTATCAGGTCAGACCTGGGCCCTATCAGATCAGACCTGGGCCCTATCAGGTCAGACCTGGGCCCTACCAGATCAGACCTGGGCCCTATCAGGTCAGACCTGGGCCCTATCAGATCAGACCTGGGCCCTATCAGGTCAGACCTGGGCCCTACCAGATCAGACCTGGGCCCTATCAGGTCAGACCTGGGCCCTATCAGATCAGACCTGGGCCCTATCAGATCAGACCTGGGCCCTATCAGGTCAGACCTGGGCCCTACCAGATCAGACCTGGGCCCTATCAGGTCAGACCTGGGCCCTACCAGATCAGACCTGGGCCCTATCAGATCAGACCTGGGCCCTATCAGGTCAGACCTGGGCCCTACCAGATCAGACCTGGGCCCTACCAGATCAGACCTGGGCCCTACCAGATCAGACCTGGGCCCTATCAGATCAGACCTGAGCCCTACCAGATCAGACCTGGGCCCTATCAGGTCAGACCTGGGCCCTACCAGATCAGACCTGGGCCCTATCAGATCAGACCTGGGCCCTATCAGATCAGACCTGGGCCCTATCAGGTCAGACCTGGGCCCTACCAGATCAGACCTGGGCCCTATCAGGTCAGACCTGGGCCCTACCAGATCAGACCTGGGCCCTATCAGATCAGACCTGGGCCCTATCAGGTCAGACCTGGGCCCTACCAGATCAGACCTGGGCCCTACCAGATCAGACCTGGGCCCTACCAGATCAGACCTGGGCCCTATCAGATCAGACCTGGGCCCTACCAGATCAGACCTGGGCCCTATCAGATCAGACCTGGGCCCTACCAGATCAGACCTGGGCCCTATCAGGTCAGACCTGGGCCCTACCAGATCAGACCTGGGCCCTATCAGATCAGACCTGGGCCCTATCAGATCAGACCTGGGCCCTATCAGATCAGACCTGGGCCCTATCAGATCAGACCTGGGCCCTATCAGATCAGACCTGGGCCCTATCAGATCAGACCTGGGCCCTATCAGGTCAGACCTGGGCCCTATCAGATCAGACCTGGGCCCTATCAGATCAGACCTGGGCCCTACCAGATCAGACCTGGGCCCTACCAGATCAGACCTGGGCCCTATCAGATCAGACCTGGGCCCTATCAGATCAGACCTGGGCCCTACCAGGTCAGACCTGGGCCCTATCAGATCAGACCTGGGCCCTATCAGATCAGACCTGGGCCCTATCAGGTCAGACCTGGGCCCAGGTTCTTGAAGCTTGTGTGCTAATGTAGCATGGCTGTCAGGCTGGCTGGTGACTGAGGTGGCTTGGTAATATAGCTGCATGCTGGAAGATGCTAATGCTAGGATGCTACAGTGCCAACCATACAGATCCCCCATATGTTTAGCCCGAACTATACTGTACATCTACGGACACAGTAAGGTAAATTATGGGGGAAAATATTTTATTTGACTTTTAAATTCGATTTTTACAATCTTGAGAAAGTAGTGTCTGTTGCTTCAGTTAGGACAGCTGTTTTGGATACTTTGGCAACATAGAGAAATCAATGACCTAAGACGATTACAGAACTCTGGGAATGCTTGCTTAGAGATTATTGGCTAATTGAAATTAGGATTTCTGTCATTGGATAGCTTTATCTAAGAATCCTCGCTTGATTGGATGGCTCTGTGAGGAAGCAGTTTGTCCTACGTCTGGCTTGTGCTTGGACAGCTGTTACTCGCTAAGCCAGGGGTTTACATGGAGATCACATCGCCCGAATGAAATACATTCAGATGTGTGGGTTAGTGGCAGTTCACCTCCCCGATATTATATAGTTTGATTTAAAATGTATTAGAATGTTCTGCTCACATGTAAGTTGATACCGGCGTTTCCACTACATAAACAACAATGTGAGTTTATGTCCTGGTGTCTATCCCCCTGGAGTGGTTTCCTGAATGTGTTACATGTCAATCTCATGAAAGCTCATAAAAGCTCATGAAGCCAACTGCTGGAATGGTATACACACCCGTTGAAAACAACATTCCATCCATACCAGGGAGTCAGGTGGCTGAGCGGTGAGGGAATCGGGCTAGTAATCCGAAGGTTGCCAGTTCGATTCCCGGTCATGCCAACTGACGTTGTGTCCTTGGGCAAGGCACTTCACCCTGCTTGCCTCGGGGGAATGTCCCTGTACTTACTGTAAGTCGCTCTGGATAAGAGCGTCTGCTAAATGACTAAATGTAAAATGTAAATGTAAATACCATACTAGTAGGACCAATGTTTGGTTTTCTAAGGAGAAAGACGTTCTCTGCCACATTGAGTAGCCTACAGTTTTGTAAGTGTCAATACAAACGTGTGTCTTTGTGCTCAGACTAACAATATTTAATACATGTTTAGATTTTCAACATTTATCGGTTTTAATAGAGAGCAAATCGATTAAAACTCCGGACTTGAATGATGTTGTTGTGAACGTGTGTGTGTTTGCTTTCCGCAGAGTGGTTTCACGCCCCTGCACATCGCAGCTCACTACGGCAACATCAACGTGGCTACGCTTCTGCTGAACCGAGGAGCAGCGGTAGACTTCATGGCCAGGGTGAGGACAATCTGCCCTCTGCTGGACAGGAGGGGCACAGCAGCTCCCTCAATCACAGTCAACACACTAAACATTGCAAACACTTTCTGAAACACCTTACCTGTTTTCGTGAGGCGAATTCGGAATCTATTTAGATTTATTCAAAGCTGTTTATTAGGTAATGCCAACGAGAAAAATCCAGTTCTTCTCAGTTCCTCACTCTTCGCCCCCCCTCTCCTCTCATCTCTGCTCCTTCTGTTCCTGCTCAGAATGACATCACGCCTCTCCACGTGGCCTCTAAACGAGGGAACAGCAACATGGTCAAACTGCTGCTGGACAGAGGGTCCAAAATAGACGCCAAGACCAAGGTGAGACCAAAACTACCGCCGTATGTCGGCGACTATTCTCAGAGGTGGAAACAGCGAGGCTGGTTGAGGGTGTCATGCGTGCCAGCAGTCAGACAGTGCGGTCCCAAGATGAGTCTGTATGTGTGATGCATGCTGTGCTGTTCGACAGTTTACATGACGATTCTTCTCTCAGATTTTTGCTACTTATCAGTGTAACCCTGAACACGACTCGTCCACAATGCTACATATCCAACCAACTTATATTCATCTAACCCTACATATACATACAAATTCACATATAGATATATCGATTTGTTTATGATTAGTCAGTTTACCAGGTTTTTATACAGATCATCCATCCATCCACCTTGGTCCATGTTAAAAGGGGCATGACTGCCTCTGCAGCCCTGTTGACCGTGTGGTTGTGGTTCTGTAGGACGGCCTGACTCCGCTGCACTGTGGAGCGAGGAGCGGCCACGAGCAGGTGGTGGAGATCCTGCTGGACCGCGGAGCTCCTTTCCTGTCCAAGACCAAGGTAGAGATCAACACGGCCCTGGTGCATGCTGGGAAGTCACACAGGGCTGCTCACATGAGGTTGTGGTTGTGTGGACAGATCATAACAAGGGACTCCCTAGACTGGGCTTGTGCTCTTCAGTCACACTGAACGTATAACTCTGATGCTCGTTAGCAGGGCTAACGTCGCCATGTTTCTTCCTCTGTGAGCTTATCGTAAAAATTCTCACAGGACACTTCAACGATATCTTGTATCTAACCCACGGCGTAGTTCGTAGAATGTTCCAGAAATAACGTTTCTGGAACAACAACACAGTATTTCAATCATTACATTCGCTGACAATAAATAATGAGTCTGAGCCTTCACACAAGACCAAACCAGTCAGAGCGTTACTGACACTGTGTGTGTGTGTCTTCTCCAGAACGGCCTGTCTCCGCTCCACATGGCCACCCAGGGGGACCACCTCAACTGTGTGCAGCTGCTCCTCCAGCACGACGTCCCCGTGGACGACGTCACCAACGACTACCTGACCGCTCTGCACGTCGCCGCCCACTGCGGACACTACAAGGTGGCCAAGCTCATCGTGGACAAGAAGGCTAACCCCAACGCTAAAGCACTGGTAAGGGAGGGAGGGAGGGAGGGAGAGGGAGAGGGAGAGGGAGAGGGAGAGGGAGAGGGAGAGGGAGAGGGAGAGGGAGGGAGGGAGGGAGGGAGGGAGGGAGAGGGAGGGAGAGGGAGAGAGGGAGGGAGGGAGGGGAGAGAGGGAGAGAGGGAGGGAGGGAGGGAGGGAGGGAGGGAGGGAGGGAGGGAGGGAGGGAGAGATGGGGACATTGTTTGGAAGGATAGAGAGAAGACTAGGAGAGGAGAGATGGAGGGAGGGAAGGAGAGAGGGAGTGAGAGGGAGAGAGGGAGTGGGAGAGAGGGTGAGGAAGGGGTTAAAGAGATGTCATCTCTTCTTCTCCTTTCCTCTTGCTTGTGCCTGATCTCCTCAGCTTCGGGTGTGGTTGGCAACTGTCACTTTCTTCGTCCTAGCTCACTTCCTGTTCACACAGCTCCTTCCTCATTCTAGAAAGATAACATTCAAAAACGCTTTGACAATGCTGACCATCCCTCTGTCTCCACAACTGCACTGATTAAGTTGTCACTGGTTCTGTAGAGATTTCTGCTCTGAAAGTGCTCAGATTTTAGTGATCAGCAGAGCTTGGTAAAATATATATTAAATACAATATATTTTTCTGTGTGTGTTGGGCTGTGTGCCTGTGAGTGTGTGTTTGTGTGAAAAACTTGACATGCATTATTGAGTATGTTGTCATGCTGTGTGGTGAGTTGAACCACAATAGATGTGGTGTTTCAGAAATTTTACTGAAAAGTGTGTGAACTGTGGTTCAAATCCAAGCCCACCTACGTCTCACACTTTACTGTACATCTTGAAACAGGCTGTGCCCCAAAAACCGATCATCCCAGCGGTTGCTGGTTAGTCTGAGGTGTTGTGGTTTTGTGTCGACAGAACGGCTTCACCCCGCTTCACATCGCTTGCAAGAAGAACCGCGTCAAAGTCATGGAACTGCTGCTGAAACACGGAGCTTCCATCCAGGCCGTCACTGAGGTAAAACAGGAAGAAATCGAATAGTATTTCAATGAAAAAATCTCATTAGAATTGAACCTCCCATTTAACGCAATAATCGTAAGCTGGTTCCTTTGGTTTTGCACCATTAAATCCATTCTGAATTCCCTGCTTTTGATGGCTGCTGTGTCGTTGTGTTTGCAGTCTGGCCTGACTCCC
The DNA here is from genome assembly GCF_963692335.1 of Osmerus eperlanus. Classification (NCBI taxonomy): domain Eukaryota; kingdom Metazoa; phylum Chordata; class Actinopteri; order Osmeriformes; family Osmeridae; genus Osmerus; species Osmerus eperlanus. The sequence goes on from NC_085023.1 coordinate 19,520,236, forward strand.
ATCCATGTAGCAGCCTTCATGGGCCATGAGAACATCGTCAACTCTCTCACGCATCACGGGGCATCGCCCAACACCACCAACGTGGTAGGCCGCAAATCCTACTGTTCTGTAGAATATGGAGGCCCTCTCCACTAGCACCCTTCTCATAGTGTGTGTGTGTGTGCGTGTGTGTGTGTGTGTGCGTGTGTGTGTGTGTGTGTGTGTGTGAGCCAGCGAGGGGAGACGGCGCTGCACATGGCGGCGCGGGCAGGCCAGGCAGACGTGGTCCGGTACCTGCTGCAGAACGGAGCCAAGGTGGAGACCAAGGCCAAGGTAGGTGGGGTCAGGGGTCAGGGGTCAAGGAGGGTCCTGACCTCATGCAACATCTAACAGGCAAACCTTCTCCATGACTTGACACACACAGTACCGCCGCAACACCTCTCCCTTCCAAGCACTTCATCCACATCCTCCAACCACTCAGCAGGTTACATAACGTCACGTAGAGATAACACCCTCTCTCCCCGGCCTCTCGTCTCTGTGGTTGTCCAGGACGACCAGACGGCCCTGCACATCTCCAGCCGCCTGGGGAAGGCCGACATCGTCCAGCAGCTGCTCCAGAGGGGGGCGTCGGCCAACGCCGCCACCACCTCGGGCTACACGCCCCTCCACCTGGCGGCCCGCGAGGGCCACGAGGACGTGGCAGCCATGCTGCTGGAGCACGGAGCCTCTCTCTCCGCCGCCACCAAGGTCAGTGTAGCCCACTGACCTGGGTTAGGGTTTGGGTTAGGGTAAGGGTTACGGTTTGGGTTAGGGTTACATTTACATTTAGTCATTTAGCAGACGCTCTTATCCAGAGCGACTTACAGTAAGTACAGGGACATTCTCCCTGAGGCAAGTAGGGTGAAGTGCCTTGCCCAAGGACACAACGTCAATTTGCACGAACCGGAAACCTTCTGATTAATAGCCCGATTCCCTAACCGCTCAGCCATCTGACTCCCCTGTTAGGGTTTGGGTTAGGCCTCCTCTGGGGGGGCTTGGCTGCATGTCGTTCCAGCAGACCGGCCCTCCTATTGGCTCTCTGCCTCCAGCAAGCTTGGTTGGGCTGTCTGACACAGCTGGGAAGCAAACCTCATTCTGCGCATGCCAGATGACGTCAGTGTAGCTCATTACATCGCAGCTCCACTCGCACTTAATGGTGCTCTGATCTACGCTCAAGGTGAAAGAAGGATGTTTCTGTCGTCAGGGATGTGGTGGGCGTGTGTGTGTGCTTGTACATGTACAGGACATGTGTGTGAGAACGTGGTAATCTGGATGAGTTGCCATGGGCCCTTCTTGAAGGTGACCCTGTCAGCGAAATAGATTAATGAAGGGTAAACCCTACTGTCCCAGTGCTCTCGTTCTCTCTCTCTCTCTCTCTCTCTTTCTCTCTCTCTCTCTCTCTCTCTCTCTCTCTCTCTCACCCTCTCCCTAAATAGTCTCTCTCCATCTTTCTGTCACTCATGATCTCCCTTCCTGCATAGTCTCTCTATCTCTCTTTCTCTCTCCCATGCTATCTGTGTCTCTTGTTTATCTGTCTTGCACAAACATCCTCCTTCAAACATGAAAACAGAAAGAAGCGTATAAAAAGTCTTCCCTGTAAGACGAGAGCATGAATTAGCCTGTAGCAGCGGTATGAATTAGGTCAAACGTTGCTCTGTGCCAAACGGGCGATTTATCTTAGGAGTTCCACATTCCTCTGGAAAATATGACCTAATGTCTTAAAATACCCCTCCTCAACACACAGGTATGGGGCTTAGATGAACACAGTTGCATTTTGTCATACACTAAAGCGTGGGAACAGTGGCACCAAAGACAGAGTTTTTGGCTAATTCTGCAGTCCCGTGCATAACCACCAGGGGACCAAACTCTCAACTAATACTTGACCCATTTGTTTAAATAGTGTATGTTTCCTTTATAGATAAGGAACCTTTATCTATAAGGAAGATAGGTAAAGGTTCTGATCAGTGACTCTCTAGGCCGTCAGACAGTAGAAGGGCATGCTCGATGAACTTGAGTATTTTGTCTGCTTAGCATTTAGATAGCTGTGTCATGTCGAGAGCTGTGTCATGTCGAGAGCTGTGTCATGTCAATAGCTGTGTCATGTCGAGAGCTGTGTCATGTCAATAGCTGTGTCATGTCGATAGCTGTCTCATGTGGATGGGGTACGTTTGATTTGTACCCCCAAACAGAAAGGGTTCAGTCCACTGCACGTGGCAGCCAAGTACGGGAAGATCGAAGTGGCCAGCCTGCTCCTCCAGAAGAGAGCCTCTCCGGACGCTGCAGGAAAGGTGAGCTACCAGCAGAGAGAGTGAGAGTCAAAACGAACGGACCCAACGTGAACTCGTTGAACTCGGTCTGAGAGAGACGCCACGGCGAGACCAAACTGGCCTCAGCCATGACCGCAGGAAGTGGAAGTGTGAGAGAGTGAGAGAGCAACTGTATTCAGATTGCATCCCTCCTGGCCTGGTTTCTACCCTGCTGGACACACCCCTCCACCCCTCTGAGGAACAAGGAGAGCTGCGGGGGTTTGGGGGGGGCTCCAGCTGGGGAGCTCCTGCTGGACTGAGTGATATTGGGGCCGTTCCCGAAACTGCCCAACTATCAGATGCTTGGGGTGTCTGTGAAATAATCCTGTGCATGCTCACTATTCTCATGATGACACGCACTTACTTATCCTCTGCTGACACACAATCACGCACTGCCACACAAACTCGTGAACACATACACACTACCACACAAACTCATGTGAACGCACACACACACACACACACACAATCATGTGAACAGACACACACACACACGGCATCCTAACGTTGCTGTCTGTCTGCTCTCTGACTGCGTGATGTGAACTTCTTTATCTCCACATCTTGTCATCCTGCTCTGCTGACGTTCCTGCTTCTCCCCTCTGGTGTGTGTGGTGTGTGTGTGTGTGGTGTGTGTGTGTGGTGTGTGTGTGTGTGGTGTGTGTGTGTGTGTGTGTGTGTGTGTGTGAGGTATCGGTACGTTCCTGCTTCTCCCCTCTGGTGTGCTGGTGTCTGGGGTCACTCTAACGCGCTGCTGTGTTGCATGTGTGTGTGTGTGTGTGTGTTATAGAGTGGGCTAACTCCACTGCATGTGGCCTCTCACTACGATAATCAGAGAGTGGCTCTGCTACTGCTGGATCAGGGAGCATCTCCTCACTCTGCCGCCAAGGTACCTCACACACACACACCACACACACACACACCACACACACACACACCACACACCCACACACACCACGCACACACACGACATGCACAGACCTCGCGTAAACTTAACATGTTTTAAAATGATGGATGGGTCCTAGCAGGATAACCAGTAACATGATTCATCAAAGCTTTACATGTCTGCTTGCTGTTACTGTCCTCATAAGTCTTTGAAATCTTTTTCATGCGTTGGAATCATTCTTAAAGTGACTGTCTATGTGTGTCAGTGTACTACAATGTGGAGTTCCACAGTCTCCACTCTCAGCTAGCTTACGTTTAGTGTAGTCCCACTGATTATAGAGGTTTATATGTGTTCCTTTATGAAAGCATGGTAACCTAGTTACTGCTTTTATTCAACAAAATGGACTAGTGTATTAATACTGACTGTTTGTAACTTTTCAATGCAGTCCCACTGGTCATTTAAAAAAAAAAGAAAATTAGAAAATTGCCATATTTTACAAAACATAAAAGTTGATAAAACTTGACTTCTGGAGCCATACGTATGCATATGACCAATCAGAACCCAGATTTTTTTTTCCAACTGCAAAGTTGGCTATTATTATGTAGCACAAACATTTGGAGCACGCCCACCCTCTGCGGACTGGTGTGTAAAAATATGCAGTATTGTAAAGCAGGCGTCAACTGGGACGTCTGTGGCTAGGCTCAGAGTCAGCCTGTGGTCGGCCTTCAATCTTATAAGCCTTGTTTCAACTTTTAAAATCATGTTTCAACCTTGTTTTGACATCTAATAAAACTGTCCAGGGTGAGGGACCTCTAGATCCTTCACTCTCTCTCTCTCTCTCTCTCCTCTCTCTCTCCTGCTCACTTTTTATTTTTCCTTTTCTTTCTATTACTTTTCTCTCTCACACTCTCTTTCTCACTCTCTTTTCTCACAATCTCTCTTTCCTGTCAACTCTTTCCTTATCCCTCGTATAAATCTGTTTAAATTGGTGTTACGGTCGATGTCTCTGGTCTACTTCAACATCAAGCAGTGTTTTGGAAACGTGATCAATCTAAGTAGGGAGTGATGGAAAGGAGAGTGTTTGGGCCTGGCGCGATGTGAGCACACAACACCAAGAAGTCACATGACAGGAAACCAATTTTGATGTGTTCCACAGCTGCCTGTCCTCCTTTGGCTTCCTCCAGTGTCAGACAGACAGACTGACCTCACACACACACTCACACACACACACCACACACACACCCTCACACACACACACACCACACACACATACACACACCACACACACACCCTCACACACACACCACACACACACACCACACACACACCCTCACACACACACACACATACACACACACACCACACACACCACGCACACACACACACACACACCACACACACCACGCACACACACACACACCACACACACACACCACACACACACACCCACACACACACCCTCACACCACACACACACACACACCACACACACACACCCTCACACACACACACACCACACACACACCACACACACACCCTCACACACACACCACACACACACACCACACACACACCCTCACACACACACACACATACACACACACACCACACACACCACGCACACACACACACACACACACCACACACACCACGCACACACACACACACCACACACACACACCACACACACCCACACACACACCCTCACACCACACACACACACCACACACACACACACACACACACACACACACACTCACACACACACACACACACCACACACACCCTCACACACACACACACACACACACCCATAGATTGAACTGCCTGAAAAAGCCGAGCCAATAACCTGAAACAGCTGATAAACAGCTGCTAAACAGCTGCTAAACAGCTGCTAAACAGCTGCTAAACAGCTGCTAAACAGCTGATAAACAGCTGCTAAACAGCTGCTAAACAGCTGCTAAACAGCTGATAAACAGCTGATAAACAGCTGATAAACAAATCAGGTTTAATGCATGAGGCAACGTTTGAGTATTTGCCCTGTGACATTTATCAAACGATGTTCTCCAAAGATCCAAAGTTACCCCTGAGTCATATAAAGGTGTTTAATAAAGGTGGACATAGGTCCACTTGTTTAACAGTTTGACCCCCTTGACCCCAACCCTTCAGTGCCAGACTCCCAGAACTCCTCCACAACTAGCTCCTGGTGGAGCTGTCAGAGTCAGGGAATGTGCACTCTCCCTCCCTCCAGCCAGACAGGCTGTCTTCTAATCGGACTTCTCTGGCAGCAGTCATTGTTGGTAGTGTGGGTTCAGCGAAGGAAGGAGATGCAAAGGTCGAAGGTGTCGAGATAAGAACAGGAATCTCTCTAGGGGGCGTCAGTGCATCTGTGTGACATTGTCCTGCTGGGTGTCGTTTGCCCCCTCCTCCTCCCAACCTGAACACAAACAGTAGTCTTGTAACATGACGTCTGATTAGCAGTGTAACACTGAATCTCTGTATTTCAAAATGTTTTTTGGTGAATTGACAAGGTGTAAGACCGTTTTTACAGCTGTATTGTCAGTGTCAGGAAATACGTACACACATAACAAACACATATCATAAGACAGAGACTACACATGTTAAAGGAAACAGGATAGGAGTCAGTGTGTGTACGGTACGCCGTGTGCTTGTGTTTAACGACATTTCGTCTCCTCTCCAGAACGGCTACACGCCCCTCCACATCGCCGCCAAGAAGAACCAGATGGACATCGGGACCACGCTGCTGGAGTACGGCGCGGACACCAATGCCGTGACGCGGCAGGGCGTCAGCCCCGTTCACCTGGCGGCGCAGGAGGGCAGCGTGGACCTGGTGTCCCTGCTGCTCGCCAAGAACGCCAGCGTCAACATCGGCAACAAGGTGAGCACAGAGACGCTCTGACACGGACACAGGATGAGGGAGTACACGTGTAAACACTCTGACACGGACACAGGATGAGGTAGTACACGTGTAAACACTCTGACACGGACACAGGATGAGGTAGTACACTTGTAAACACTCTGACACGGACACAGGATGAGGGAGTACACGTGTAAACACTCTGACACGGACACAGGATGAGGGAGTACACGTGTAAACACTCTGACACGGACACAGGATGAGGTAGTACACTTGTAAACACTCTGACACGGACACAGGATGAGGTAGTACACTTGTAAACACTCTGACACGGACACAGGATGAGGGAGTACACGTGTAAACACTCTGACACGGACACAGGATGAGGGAGTACACGTGTAAACACTCTGACACGGACACAGGATGAGGGAGTACACGTGTAAACACTCTGACACGGACACAGGATGAGGTAGTACACTTGTAAACACTCTGACACGGACACAGGATGAGGTAGTACACTTGTAAACACTCTGACACGGACACAGGATGAGGGAGTACATGTGTAAACACTCTGACACGGACACAGGATGAGGTAGTACACGTGTAAACACTCTGACACGCACACAGGATGAGGTAGATACATGTGTAAACACTCTGACACGTACACAGGATGAGGTAGTACACGTGTAAACACTCTGACATGGACACAGGATGAGGGAGTACACGTGTAAACACTCTGACACGCACACAGGATGAGGGAGTACACGTGTAAACACCCTGACACGCACACAGGATGAGGTAGATACATGTGTAAACACTGACACAGACACAGGATGAGGTAGTACACGTGTAAACACTCTGACACGCACACAGGATGAGGTAGATACATGTGTAAACACTGACACAGACACAGGATGAGGTAGTACACTTGTAAACACTCTGACACGGACACAGGATGAGGTAGATACATGTGTAAACACTCTGACACGCACACAGGATAAGGTAGTACACGTGTAAACACTCTGACACGCACACAGGATGAGGGAGTACACGTGTAAACACTCTGACACGCACACAGGATGAGGTAGATACATGTGTAAACACTCTGACACGCACACAGGATAAGGTAGTACACGTGTAAACACTCTGGCACGCACACAGGACGAGGTAGATACATGTGTAAACACTCTTACACATGAACAGGATGAGGTAGATGTACACTGTACATTATAAGCAATGACAACACAACATGAATCACATACATACAACACACAGAAATATACATTCATAAATCCACACACACAGATACGGACACACAAAGCAAAACACTCACAGGCAGTTACAGTACTTCTTCCACACAGACATGTTCTGTATTATACTCTCACACACACACACATTTAGTCTGTACAACCGCACACACTAGATGCACCACAACTGAGCACAGTTATTTTTTTTCTGGTGAATTAGGCCCGGTAATATCCTGCTGGAGGGGCTGGTGTTATCTTAATGAACACTAGTTGAACACAGATTAGCAGCTCTGTGCTTAGCTGGGTCATTAGCACGGAGGATATTAGCACGGAGGATTAGAACAGAAAGACCTCACCTGCAGGCTTCAGAAGCAGCAGAGAGTTTATACTCACCTCCTTTCAAAACAAGCGCCTCACACACTTCCTGTCCACTGCCAGTCAGGAAGTTGTAGCATGATGCAGGATGCTTAATGAGAGCGACGGCGCTCACAGTGACGAGCTTATCCTCACTCTGCCTTGGTGTGTATGTGTGTATCTGTGTGTGTGTGTGTGTGTGTGCGTGTGTGTATGTGCGTGTGTGTGTGTGCGTGTGTGTGTGTATGTGCGTGTGTGTGTGTGTGTGTGTGTGCGTGTGTGTGTGTGCTTCTCTCCCTGTCAGAGCGGCCTCACCCCCCTCCACCTGGCGGCGCAGGAGGACAAAGTCAACGTGGCAGAAGTCCTGCTCAACCACGGAGCGGAGATCGACCCCCAGACCAAGGTGACGCTTCCTCCGTTCCTACGGCAACCACAGGGCCACCACAGACAAAGACATGACCTTGATCTCAACCCTCTTTCAGCCCCTTTTTTAGAAAAAATGTATGTGTTGCCAGGGTTGAGTAATGAGTGTGTTAGTAGTGTGTGTGACTAATGCCGACACATATTGGACAACAAAGTGTGGCGCGTGGGTGTGTTTGCATTAAGGATGTTTATAGTATAAGTTGTTTCAACAGCTCTGTATTCTCAGCAAAGGAAAGATAAACTTGCTTACACACAAAGCACACACACACACTGCATCAGTGTGTTCCGTGGTGCAGCATGAATAAAGGATCTGTCAGACACCTGAGTGGCAGGTGTTAGTGTCTGTACATACGTCACGCACAAACACACACAAACACACACAGACACACGCTCAGACCCATAGCAGGCTCCTCCACGAGCCAGGGGGCTGAGATCTGCAGCGGCTCAAGGGTAACCAACACAAGGTCACACACAGACGCATGTGCTCTGCTGACGCTTCATTTGTTTGGAGCCCTGGCCACTCATCCATTCCAGCCTCCCATTAATCTTCCACACGGGAGATGCGGATCTCGTCAAATGTAAACTGTGTCACCGTTTTCCTCCAGTCTAACCGAGTGGCAGTTGGTTCTGCATGAGCTTTGGAACATCTTACACCGTTGCTTAGCCCGAGGGAAAGTTCTGTTCTTACTCACAGGATGGGAGGTAACAGAAGGAGAGTTTGGCAGGCTGACCAAGGAGGCTCTTTTCCTCTCTCTCCTCATCTCTCTTTCTGTCTCTCTCTCTCTCTCTTTCTCTCTTTACTCCAACAGATGGGTTACACTCCGCTGCATGTGGCTTGTCACTATGGCAACCTCAAGATGGCGAACTTCCTCCTGCAGAACCAGGCCAGAGTCACCTGCAAAACCAGGGTAAACACACACACACACACACACTGACAGGTCTCCACTGCGGGGTATTGGAGGGGTATTGTTTACCTTCTCTGTTGTGTATCAGTCCCTGCTTGTGTGTCGTCTCTGTGCATCCCTAACTGTCTCTGCTCATCCTCTTCCCTCTCTTTCTCATCCTCTTCCTGACCACTTCCTGTTCCATCTCTGTCACTCGCTCTGTCTCCTTTGCCTCCCCCTATTTTTCCATTTCCATCACTCTCTGTCACGCCCTGTTCATTTCCTCTCCACTCTCTCTCTCTTTCTCCACCCTGCTCCCTCCTTCCCTCCCCCCACCCCTTACCCCACTCCATCTCTCTCTCTTACTCTCTCTCTATCTCCCTGCTCTCTCTCTATCTCCCTGCTCTCTCTCCATCTCTCCTTGTCCATCCCTGAATTTCCATCTCCCTCTTTCCCTCTCTCCATCCCTCTCTCCCTCCCTCTTTCTCTCTCTCCATCCCTTTCTCTCTCTCTCGGTCTCCCTCCATCCATCCCTCTTTCTCTCTCTGTCTCCCTTCCTCTCTGTCTCTCTCTCCAGAACGGGTACACCCCCCTCCACCAGGCGGCACAGCAAGGCCACACCCACATCATCGCCATGCTGCTGCAGCGCGGCGCCTCCCCTAACGAGCTGACCGTGGTGAGCAGAGAGCATCATGGGAGATTCCTGCTGAGCTCATCACAAGGGCTCAATGACCTCATCAGCAGGGTCGAACACACACACACGCAATACAACACACACGCATGTAGTACGACACACACACACACACATACAGAATGTAAGTGTGTATCATTAAGTCATGATGTACAGTAATAATAAGGCATGAGAATGCAGAACAGGTGTCATCGCGTACCTCTTCAACGGTTACACACACTACCCATAAAAGCACGTTGAACAAACACTTAAACGTAACGTAAAACGTAACACGTAAACAAATGCTTTCTGTCCCCTCCTGCTAACACTGTTCAGCCAACAGCAGCGGTACACAGATCAGACATTCTCCCCCTGTTTCCTCTCGTCCACAGAATGGAAACACCGCCCTGTCAATCGCCCGTCGCCTAGGTTACATCTCAGTGGTGGACACTCTGAGGCCAGTGACTGATGATAATCTGACCACCATGGTGAGAAACACCACATATGATCTACAGTGTCTGCTATTATTGATGTGTGTGATGTAAAAGTAGAACTAATGCTGTCCCTTTACTGACATTAATGAATGAGTGTGTTTGTGTAGAAAGAGGCCATCCCAAATTAGGGTTTGGCTTTTGTGTGAGCAGCAGTTCAGGTATCAGAGCAAACTGGACAGTAGGTGTGTGTGTGTGTGTGCGCGCATGACTCTGACCAGTCACGTTGCCTCACATGCGTGTGTGATTGTGCCCTAAGTAAGGATTGAGGCCTCAGGGTGTTCTTCAAATAGCCCAGATTACTGGCAGTGTTCTAACCTGTCCATGTGAGAGCAGGAGGTGAGAGAGAGAGAGGTGGGAGGGGGGGAGAGAGATGGGAGGGGGGAGAGAGAGATGGGGGGAGAGAGAGGGGGGAGAGATAGGAGGGGGGAGAGAGAGATAGGAGGGGGGAGAGATAGATAGGAGGGGGGAGAGAGAGATGGGGGGAGAGAGAGGGAGAGAGAGAGGGGGGAGAGAGAGAGAAAGGGGGGAGAGAGAGATGGGGGGCGAGAGAGGGAGAGAGAGGGGGGAGAGAGAGGGAGAGAGAGGGGGGGGAGAGAGAGAGAAAGGGGGGAGAGAGAGATGGGGGGAGAGAGAGGGAGAGAGAGGGGGGAGAGAGAGGGAGAGAGAGAGAGAGGGAGAGAGAGGGGGGGGAGAGAGAGGGAGAGAGAGGGGGGAGAGAGAGGGAGAGAGGGAGAGAGAGAGGGAGAGAGAGAGAGAGGATTAAAGTCACTAAGGGCCAGGTAGAGGTCAATGGGAATGACAGCAGTATTGTTCCTATGCATTATTTATCTGTCTGTCTATCTCTGTCGACATGCATCAGTGTCACCCAAACTTCACACTAAAAGTCTAGTCATCATGTCTTTGAAGTAGGCAGGTACCTGCTCCAATGGTAGCAAAACTCTGTTTATACAGGTTTAATATCTCACTCTGTTCCGTCTCTGTTCTTCCTGAAAACAGACTGTGACTGAAAAACACAAAATGAACGTTCCGGAGACGATGAACGAGTTCCTCGACTTGTCGGATGACGAAGGTACTGTCAACCCCAGTTCCCCTCTCAACCCCAGTTTATTCCTTCTAGTGACATTTCCATGACAATAACATGTTTTTTTATTAGTGAAGGATGGATTGACATGTTTTTCTTAGTTTCTGCACGCTTTGTCTAACTGTGGATGGTTGTAGTGCTGGTGAACATGTGGCATTCGTTTCCCCCCTCCTGTATTCAAATCACAGTTATGGCCAACATGCCTGAAATTCTCAATGAAGACTGTATGTCAGATGATGAAGAAGGTATTTCCCATGTCCATTTCTCTACGCTGAGGTTTTCGATTTTGGTTTTCTATCCTTTTGACACCTCCCTCATCCTCACCCCAGCTTCACCTGTTGGACAAGCTATCTGTTGCGTCGTTCTTCTAATACCCAGCTGCACGCCTTTACCCTGCTGAACATTGACCTGGCTATGGTTCTGTTTACACAACGAAAGCCAGGAACTCTCTCAGTCTCTTAAGCTGCTTACACTGAATTCAGATTTCTTTGAGTGCGCATCTAAAGCTCCTGTCACTATGGCAGTGGTCCGTGTCAGCATTTCTCCGAAATGTCGTCACAGGTGAACCCAGCCAAGAAAGCCATGAAACTTTCAGGATCTCTCTCTGAATTTTTCCTGTTCTCTTGTTGTTCTATAGTTGTTGCCGGCCCCAACATTTTATTAGTATTTAGCTGTTTTAAGGTATCATAGGATATCTATGCATTTGTACTCAGGCCCTTGATTTGTATCCAAGTGTTTACAAAGTGTTTACTATATCTGAAGTTGCTTTATAAAGCTAATGTTTCGTTATCGAGACTTTTAATTATATCTTAGTGTCATGTTCCAAACTGCCTATTACCGCACCCGAAGAACACTTCTGTAATATTTATGGGATTGTCCATGGATTGTTGCTTAGGTGACCGCCGGCCGAGGTGTGGAGTTTCTGTGTCAGGTGAAACTGCTAGACTTACCAGATTACATCCACTCACTCATAGTTGGCCTCTCTCTCTCTCACACACACACACGCACACACTTACAATTATCCATCTGTGACCTTAAGACTGATAACAATGATTGATTCTTCAGTATGAGAATACTGTTCAAAATCATTTAAAATCCCCAAGAAAAGTTTTTAAACCTCGAAGAATTCCACAACATGCAAGTGATCGTAGTGTGTGTGTGTGTGTGTGCGTGTGTGTGTTTGTTTTCCTTCCTGTGAGGTAGTGACTGTGGATGGAAACATTTTGAACTTCAGCTAATGTCCTTTGGAGGCCAATCCTATTGAGCAGATGGCCATGACAGGTCACTGCTAGTCTTGGTCAGCTGATCTGATCTCACACGCTGATCTGATCTCACACCTTCTGTGGATGACAGGGCCTACTACTGTACTACTGATCTTAGATCAGATTGTATTGCCCTTGCAGAGCCTTGGGGATTTAGACTGGACTATTAGGGCTATTGGGTGTAGTACTACACTACACTTAACCTTATAGCTTGTCAGTGGCAGTTGATACATGTATCTGTCAGCTGTTTGCATACTAAACATACAGTATCTAACAAGATATATTAATACTTAAAGGTATAATGCATTTCAAATGCAGAGCTATCGCCCTCCTCCCCTGGCAGCAAATAAACTGGGGCTTTCTGTTATCCTGTATAGCACATTGTTGGTGGAAAGGCAACTTGTCGCTCACTTTCCTTTTCGCGTCTATAGTGGGGGTTATCTCTCCCAATGTCTACAGAAAAGTAATTGTTTACATGCTGGATTATGCCCTGCGAGGTCACCAAAGTACCGCTAACTACAAAACATGCGACTTCTCCATCGCTACACTCCATTCAGATGGTCTTAACGGTCGGAGATTCGACTCATTGTATCCAATGAGCTTTTGCTGAGCCGCCTACAAAGTATTAGCTGTCAACAGTTGCTCTCGCCACCAGACTCAAATGGCCTCCACTTTCGCTCAGCAATGGGATCTGTGTTGAAAACTCCGCATAGTTTGGACTTTGTGGCTCTACTAAGAGCAGTGAAGGTGGCGGTGCATTCCGCCTCTGCAGCAGCTTCAACATAAGCGTGGTTACATTATCCGGACGGAACAGTGACTGTCTGATAGGACTTCCAAACGGGACGAGGCAACTTTGGGTCCCTCTATAGCGTCACTCACCTGCTCAAATCGATCTCTGGAATTATTTTTGGGAAAGTTAGTCGTTTTGTGGACTTTCCTGCTGGAATAAACAGACTCAAACGGGAATATTTAAAGAGTGGAGGCTGATATGGCTGCTTTTGGCATTCTATGTAAGTAATGGGATTTTTTGCGAGGTGTTGTTTTGGTGGCACCAAAATTGGTGCATAGAACAGTAATTAGTCTGAGGATGATACTACCTTGTTGGATCGAACAGTTATGCACTCAGACAGAGACGAGGGAGAGAGAGCAAGGAAGAGAGCGAAGGACCAGGAGAGGGGAAGCTTGCTTTTCGTGACGTTATAGCTCAGTGCTGCATTAGCTCTATAAAAATATAACACCGCTTTTAGAGGTTGAAAGTCTGTATTTGAGTGGCGGATACTGTTTGGCTACTTGCGTGAGTGGAATAATGTTTCAGTTTTACAAACGGAATGCTACAGCGGTATTCGTGTTACCCATCCGAGCAAGAGTGCGGCAGTTTCAGAGGTAGGACTGCCGAGGGGAGGGGCTGCGGTGGATGACTGAAGTGTTGCAGGAGTCGGACATGAGGGAGAAGGGGAAACAATATTGTAGCGGTGCCGACCGGCGTGTTCTCTTTCGCCCAGCGAAACGAGGTGCCTTTGCCTTTCTTGTTGAAGCTTAGCTTTAACACTCAGCGCTTTGGCTTTTGTGTGTATCTAAACTGCGTTTGTTTTTGTTTTTTGCTTAGCAGCTGCAATGTAAACAGGCTATGGTGCTGTCTGTAGCCGGCCTTAGCTGAGTTATAGATCTTTCAACCTCTGAAAGGTCTAATCTCATCTCAAAATGCGCATTGATGCTAATTAATACTTGTTTCGGTCATTGCATTGCTGTTGATTGTATGACACCACATTGTATGTGGACAGTGGCAAAGTTGTGTGCTGGTCCAGTGCTGGAGCTACATAACTGTAGATGGCGATGGTTATAAATTATCCAAGTGGCGTTTTATGAGCAGAATAAGGTATTTTTTTTCCCAGTAGTGACGCAACCATTGGCCCACATTTCAGGATTGTCATTAAAGTAACGCTACTTTTACTCCAGGTGAGGATGCGATGACCGGTGACACTGACAAATACCTGCGGCCTCAGGATCTTAAGGAGCTGGGAGACGACTCTCTCCCGCAGGAGGGCTACATGGGATTCAGCATAGGAGCACGCTCCGCAAGGTAACGGGACCCAGTCCTTTAAAAAAAAAAACATTGTTCTGCTCTTGACCGTGAGTCAGCCAGCGATGTCATGTTTGTAATCGCAGCCATTAGCTGTTCATCCCATACATAGGTTTAATACCCACCCTCTCAGATATGTGTAGGATTTGTTTTGTGCAGATTCGGTAAATCTCAAAACAAAGAGGAGGTTTAAACTTTCCCTCACCGGACATTATGGAAGCACTATAAAACCGTTGGAAGGCCGCCATGTAATGATTCAGCCTGACAAAGTGATTCAGCATTCTGTTCGTCTCAAAGGGTGTCAGTGACAAACCCTAAACAACTTTGACAACTACTCTTCACCTATGGTCCCAGCATGTGTTATTGTTAGGGACACTGCGCTGTGGGTTACCCACACCAGCATTCAGACAACATAAGGGACTGTAAGAGTGGCCAGTGGAAAAACTGGCAAGCCCCAGTGAAAGTGCATCACCACATTGGATGAGAGTATTGTGTGGCGACAGCACATCATTGGCTGTCCATTGTGGTTGCCCTGACAGCTGGCAGTCGCATGGGGATGCATGACTGGCTAAAGACAACAACAAGGACAGGAAACAGAGAGAACAGCAGCAACGGCAAACATTGGAACAGCCCGTACACAACGTCTGTTTGACACCTCTCCAAAGCTATAGATTATGAATCTAATACGCCAGATAATATATGGAATTCTGCAGGCCTGTCGTCTTTAAAACTGTATGCCGCAACTATATAATGTATGTCATACTTCATATGGTTTGACCTAAATCATTCCGGCTTTTTGTTTTGGCGAATTGTGACTGGTTGTCTTGTCACTTGTAGGATTCATGTTAAGAAGTGCATTGTGGGTAGTCTCTTCAGCTGTGATATGTGGAATACTGTCATTGCTCTGTAACTACTATTATTGCTATATTATAACTATTATTAGTGCTCATAAACAGAATATGTGCACTACTGTGTGTGCTGACAAGGCTCTTTGCAGGGCTGTAAGTGCAATGCGATATAAATGCATTTAATTATTTCTATTGATTAATGAATGTATAATGCTGAGCAATTGCTTTTATTTCCTTACCTTTCTGTTTATGACATCGGCCTTGCATGGTTTGCTCTGGGACTGGGAAACAGTCTCACAAATGAAACACACACACACACACACTGCACACATGCTAACACACCACGCGTACTCTACCCACGCAAACCGCTACCCAGTTTTGGAGCACAACCCATGCAAAAGCAAAGCATCTATGTCATAAAAAATAATTAATAATAAAAGCCCACTGCACTGCTTTGAAGACTTCTAAATGCTTGGCTGTTCAACCTCCTATTTCTTCTTTTCCTTTTTTGTTCCTCTTCTGGCACACTTGGTTTGCTCACTCTAGCCCTAGGATCAGGTAAGAGCAGAAGGCCTAGTTATTTCATCATCCCCCTAGAACCTTCCCATAAACCCCTTCCCTTCTAACCTCTGACCCCACTCTCCCATCTCCGCTGTCTGTGTGGTCATCGTTTGGTGCCCTCTGTTTATATGGAGAAACGTAGTCCGAGCGGGTCAATTCTGTCTCGTTCACAGTGCCACCCCTAGTTCTCATCTGCCCACTATAACCCTAACCCTGTATCATGTTGCAGAGGATATCAATTAACCAGTACTAAACCAAAATCATGAATAGAAGATTATCTTGAATTAGAATGTTATGGCGATGGTGTTTTGTTTTGACGCGATGATAACCGTTGTGTTGGTTTGAGTTGTGTTGATTAACCCTCGTTTTGGTTTGGCGTCGATGTGGCCGGTTTTGTTTGTGCCACTCAATGTAACTTCCAGGGATCAAAAAGTAACCACCATAAACTCAATATCTGCATCAATCTCCCTGTAGTCTCAAATTGAGCCTGTGGAACTGAAGAGTTTTCATCTTCCAAAACGTCCTGTGACTGTAGTTTGACCTTTTCTGGAATGCAGAAAGGACATAAACTAGGCCGTCAAGGCCGCAGAGTCTTCTTGATTTAAGTCATGTACCTAATAAACCCCAAACTGACCTGTAGTCAGACTGCTAGAGGACAGACAGACACACACACACACAAACACACACACACAGCCTACACATGCACATTCAAACAGACACACACACACACTGTGCTGCTTGGCCCTATCTGACGAATGTCAGAGCAGCGATGGCAGTGTCGCACATCACACAATGAGCTCTTTGACAAATTGGCAAACATTTACTCTCTCTCTTAATGACACAGTCTCTGTCTTAAATTCAGGCTGTAACAAGACAGGGAGCGTGAAAGCGAAGGGCACGGGGGCTGGCTGGAGGGAAACAGTGTAGTGAATAGAGAGTAGAGAAGGGAAGAGGGGAAGACAGTAATTGATCAAGGCAGTGAGAAATAAAGGGTTGGAGGAGCAAGAGCGATTAAGGAGAGAGTGTCGGAGGGAGGTGAAGTCGCGAACGAGAGTGAGGTCGAGGGGAAGCGGGAGGGAGTGAGGAGACGTCCGTTGAGAGCATTCCAAGAAATTGATAGAAAAAATAAATGGAATTGAATTGAATTGGCAAGAGGGCACCGGGTGGGTGGAGGGGGTTGGCGGGGGGGGGGTTGAAAGAAAACAAAAGAGAGGGAGGGAGGGAATGAAAAAGTAACGGAAGAGAACTGTTTGGGCCACAAGCAGGGCCATAGAGAGAGAGAAAGAGAGAGAGAGAGAGGGAGAGAGGGAGGGAGGGAGGGAGGGAGGGAGGGAGGGAGGGAGGGAGGGAGGGAGGGAGGGAGGGAGGGAGGGAGGGAGAGGGCTGAGTGGTGATCCCCATTCAGACCATGGAGAGTTGCTTGGTAACTTCGGTTGAAGGCAATGCTGAATAAAGGGCTTCTCTCTGTGCTGAATAGCATGCCTCTCTCAAAATCGCTGAGCTCTGCAGTTTATCTCCCCCCCCTTCTATCTCACTATGTGCCACACAAATACACACATACAAATACACACAGTGAACACACACACACACACACCACAGATACACAGTTAATGCACACTTATAGATGCACACACAAACACACACACACACTAGGCCTGTACAGGAGGGGGTACAGTATGGGGGCTCCCACCAACGGCATGGGACGTTTCAAAGACACGAGACAAAAACCGAGCAGAGCAGCTATCTTGCTGCATTTTATCAGGGTATCTCTGCAAGAACAGGCAAGCGTCACGGCTACAGTGCACACCAGACTGCAGCAAAACGAAGAGACAGAGAGAGATATTGAGAGAAAGAGAGAGAGAGAGAGCACAGGAGAGGCCTTCTTCGAGCCGCCTGCTCGTTGAACTAAATCAAATAGACTACTGAGGTGAAAGGGAATCAGCCTTGATGTTTCTAAAATCCACCGCCACTACACGACACGCAGTCAGACTCACATCTGTTCTTGTGTCTAACCCCCCCCGCGACTCTAACTCACACCATTTTACATTTAGTCATTTTAGCAGACGCTCTTATCCAGAGCGACTTACAGTAAGTACAGGGACATTCCCCCGAGGCAAGTAGGGTGAAGTGCCTTGCCCAAAGACACAACGTCATATGGCACGGCCTGGAATCGAACCGGCAACCTTCTGATTAATAGCCCGATTCCCTAACCGCTCAGCCACCTGACTCCCACACCTTGCCCTCTTTGTTTGTCTCTTCACCTTTATCTCCTATACAAACAACACTGACCTCACTTTCTCATTTACATCTCTGAATAACAACACTTGTCTGTCTGTCTATCTCTATTCGGCTGTGAGGCTCTGATCTCCTTCTGTCCTCCAAACTCCACCACCTTCCTATTGCTCAGCAGGTCCCTGAAAGTCGCATCACGTTGTAACAAATTCTTTTTACTTTTTGTTTTGTTCTGTTGTTCCGCTCGCCTACGCTGGTTGTCGCGCGTCGCGTGGCGTGGTAACATGTAGCCTCCGTTCCTTCAGTTCGGATAGGTCCAACACGTTGAACCGCAGCTCCTACGCCAGGGACAGCATGATGATTGAGGAGATCCTCGCCCCAACCAAGGACACGGTAGGTTCCCTCCCCAGCCTCGCATCACCTCTCATCATCATCATCTCTGCCTTCCTACCTCGCCTCTACACCCGCTCACCGACTCTACTCTTCCCTTGCCTCGTTCTATTCTTAATTCGTTTTTTTTCATGAACTCTCTGTGTCCTTGTGACACTTCCTGTTCGGTCCTTTCTCATTACGAATCAGTGATTCATTTAGCGAATCAGTGATTCATTTAGTGAATTTGGGCCCGGGTTTCTATGGGTTGATCTCCACATGTATTGAGGTTTATGGTCGTTTATGGTTCAACTCGGGTTGTTTAGGGTTTATTTTTATGTTGAACTCATAGAAATACAGTTGTGTGTGTAAACTGCCACACTTACCATACACTCAGTAAGCCTTTTTAGGTGCCTGTGATGCAAAATACTCTCCAGCCTTCTTGGGTAAACCACACTGCTGTGTTTGTCTAGATCCTAGAGCATAATTCCGGTGGTGAGGATTCAGGAGCAAAAAAAGGATCTATAACTTTGTGTACTGTAAACACTTTTCCACAAGTTCAACTAACACATTCCACAAGATTTGTGACTAAAGATGGCAGAAATATGCCGTCCGGCCTCCTCTGCGTGCGTAAACGCTTCGGCTTGAGGAGCATGTCATTGCAACCCTGGGAACATATATTTATGGAGTTTAAAATAGAGAACCCCTCTCCTCGATTGCCCAAGTCGATGTATCAGATACCTCCTGTTCTCTGCAGGCCCAGACGCATCAGAGCACATGATAGTCAAGATTAGAGTAAATTATATTCATGTCAACCTTATGCTGAAATACTGTAAGATTATCACAGTTGCCTGTGATGGTTTTCTCACAAAGAGAAAATATGGGATTTTCTGTATTTCTATCCATGTATTTATTCTTTGAGTTCTGAGCCCAAAACTAGGGCCTGTACTAGGACATCCCTGAAAGAGACGACCACTTACTATATTCACTTTTCTGATAATGACAATATCCTCTCAACTGCCGTTCACCTGTGAGACCCCCTGTCCTGTTACTGATGTGTCTCTCTTCTCTCTAAAAGCTTCAGAGTGTCTGTAAAGACCTTTCCTACTTGGTTGATCCTCTCAATAAGGTATTACATGTCGACAGATGGTCTCTTCATCGGCCATGTCCTCACATCTTTCCATCCCATGTCACTGTCTCTGGATGTTTGTTTGTGTTCTGAAGTTCTCATTTCATTCCCGGGTGCTGGTCTCAGTGCGGTATACAGCCATCCGTTCTTCCATGCAAACTTGGTAACCCTGAATTCCCACGATCCATTTTTCATACAAACAGAACGATTGTTTCAATTGGACATTTCCCACGTTTGGGTTTCACAGCGGCCCATCTTTTGTAAAATATTTTATTTCTAGATTATTTAAAACATATTTTCCTGAATGACTGTACCTGTTGTATGTCATGTGGTTAGATAACAGCGCATTCTTCAAGAAGGTCAAGGGTCATCATTTTCTGAAAATCATAATCAGGGTTAGGAGCCGTGCAGAGTATTTGTCATTTCCTGAATGATTTACCAGACTTTACCATCCTCCTTCTCTTTCATCCGCCACCCTTCCTCTCCTCCACTCCCCTCTCCTCCCCCCTCCTCTCCTCTCCTCCCCCCTCCTCTCCTCTCCTCCCTCGCAGCACCTTGCAGTGACACAGGACCACAACTCGGAGTGTCTGCGTCGTTACAGCTGGACACCCGACACGATGGACCACAGTAACGCCGTGTCCAGTCCCGTCCACTCAGGGTAAGAGCTCCAAACTCCTTCCTCTCCTCTAAATGCTCACCTCAGTTTACGGTGTTTCCCATGGGTGTTTATGGCTAGGATGTATGGGAAGCTAAACTGAATCCAGATCAGTGCCCAGAGGCGGCCTCACCCCCAGAGAGAATGATCTACTTTGCAGACTCCATTTTAGATACAGTATTAATGAAGGTCCTCGCCAGCTAACCAGCTATCAGGAGTGTACTGCAGTGATGGACTGTAATGAGGTATTAGCTGCACTCCTGGGTGCGATAGCACAGTGGTGCGTCGCATGGATTGGGGGGGGGGAGTCTAGTCATTCTGGAGAAAATATGCTCTCACTGCCACATTTAGGATGTGCTTCTTTACACTTGTGTAGCTTGAGAGGAGTTTTAGAAAGGATGTGTGACGGTCTCTGACAGGGTTGAGGTGGAGGATTTGACTATGTGGCATGTTTATCTTCTTTCTGCTTCTAAGTTGGCTCTAGTTTGAATACAGGATAATGGCATCGTCATAACATGTATCTCTTCTGAATTCAAATGAGCCAGAATGTTTTTGCATAGTGCCATTTGAATTCCGTCAATTGATTGAAGTAGAGTAGATACTGTATGCAGGCATCCTGTTTGGTTCTGTTTTGTGTTCGTTGTGTAGCATTTCTTACTTCACCACCAAAAGCAGTTCATAGATAGTTGATACCCTCCTCCACCTCCAGACCTTTCATGTTTTCTGTTCCCCTTCATTTCCATCTCTTTTTGTCTTACATGGAAAATTGCATCAAAGCAGATCCTTACAAAACACATTGATTGTGCTGTGATACTAAATCTAGTACTGTTTGTTTTTTTCTTTCTTTATCTTCTTCTTCTTTGTTTTGGCCTCCTGCATTGTTTTGGTTCTTTATTTGCAGCTTGTCCTCCCCGCTCCCTCAATATGACTCCAGGTGATGATTGTGTCCCACTGATGTCACAGTTCAACTTCCCTGTCTCTCTCTCTCTCTCTCTCTCTCTCTCTCTCTCTCTCTCTCTCTCTCTCTCTCTCTCTCTCTCTCTCTCTCCCTCTCTCTCTCTCCCTTTCTCATTCTCTCTCTCTCCCCCTCCCTCTCTCTCTCTCTCCCTCTCTTTCTCCCTATCTCCCTCTCTCCCCCTCCCTCTCTCTCTTTCTCCCTCTCTCCCTCTCTCTCTCTCCCCCTCCCCCCCCCCCCTCTCTCTCTCTCTCTCCCTCTCCCCCCCCCCTCTCTCTCTCCCCCCCTCTCTCTCTCTCTCTCCCCGTGCTCGTCCCATCCGTCTGGTGTCTGGTCTGGTGTCTCATCCACTGCCGAGTACTTTGGTGTAGTTGTAGACACGTGTGTTTGGGTTTCTCTCACCAATGTGCCATCTCACTGTACATATAGAACTGATCCCCTCAGCTCACTCCCTCCCTAAAGAGCAGCTCTGTACCTGGCAACACACAGACGAGGACAGGCAAAGTCAAATAGGTTTTCCGTGGAGAGTTAAACACACCACTTACCCTCGAAGAACAGAACGTTCCATGTGCTTTAGGACAGGTTGTCACGCGCAGCAGCGATTCAGCACCTTCTCTAATCAACATTCAGAGGGAACGTAGAACATCCTAATCTAGCGTTATGCAACGCTGTGTTCAGCAAAGATTTATTATGAGACGATTACAGAATGTTTTATTATAGCTTGTATACATTACAACTTCAATGTCACAGCCCTTGTTTTTGTTACTATTTCTTGATAGCAGGGATGTAGTGGTAAGAGATAAGATGGCAAAACATGAAGTGAAGAAGAATGTTTGAAAGACAAGTGTTAAAACTTAGCAAAGCTGCGTCACTGACGACCGGCGTTTACGCCTCACTACATCCCTGGTAAATATTCCACTGTTAACAGGGTGCCCAAACATTTTATTTTGTTGAGTGTAACACGTCATATTGAACACACCCACTCATTTGTGAATGAATGAGTTTCTACCTGGGGTGAAACCTTTGTGGAGGTGTTTAATGACGATCACTGACCACTGCTTCAGAGCCATCAACCTTGGCAGGTGTCTCACCTTTGAGTTTCAGTGTTTTTATCTGACAAACCAAGGGCTTCACGCTTGGGAGTTTAGCTTCAGTGGTTATCCAAGTGTCCAAGCTCTCTTAGAGGTCAGAGGTGAGAACTGCCAGGTTTGAGAACTCGAAGCACCACCCCTTCCCCCACTCTCGTTTCTCTTCTTCACTTCCTGTCCTCTTTTTTCTCTCCCTCCTCCTCCCACTTCCCTTCTCTCTCTTTAATCGGAGTGTTTGGGTGTTCGGTGATCACAGCATGGGAACCGTCCTCCTCTCTTGTATCCGTGAAATGGCTTCTCTCTCTCTCTATCTCTCTTTCTTTCTTTCTCTCTCTCTCTCTCTCTCTCTCTCTCTCTCTCTCTCTCTCTCTCTCTCTCTCTCTCTCTCTCTCTCTCTCTCTCTCTCTATCTCTCTATCTCTCTCTCTCTCTCTCTCTCTATCTCTCTCTATCTCTCTGTCTCTCTCTCGCTCTCTCTCCCCTCCTCCGCCTCTCCCCGGCGTGACTCGCTTGTCTTTGTGCACCGGCAGGTTCCTGGTGAGCTTCATGGTGGACGCCCGCGGGGGGTCCATGAGGGGGAGCCGGCACAACGGCATGCGCATCATCATCCCTCCCAGGAAGTGCACCGCGCCCACACGCATCACCTGCCGCCTGGCCAAGAGGCACAAGCTGGCCTACCCTCCGCCCATGGTGGAAGGAGAGGGCTTGGTCAGCCGGCTGGTGGAGGTGGGCCCAGCCGGGGCTCAGTTCCTGGGGTAGGTGCCGACATCTGTAGCCCCTCCTAGTAGAGGCGCTAGTCACATGACCATGCTAACACCGTGAGTCTCTTAGAGCGCTCTCGCTTCTACATCCAAGGCCTGGCCATTGTGTAGTTATGATAAAATTCTACAAAATAAAGATAATTATGTTCATTGTGCAGGAAGAGGAAAGAAGTCCAGAGGGCTTATTCAAAGTCCTCCCCTTCATTTCAACAAGTCATATTTAATCTTTAATAAAACAATTATATTCAAGACTTGGATACATGAACCGTGAGCTGTTGTGTTCCAGCCCTGTGATCGTGGAGATTCCCCACTTCGGATCCATGAGGGACCGGGAGAGGGAGCTGATTGTGCTGCGGAGCGACAACGGGGACACCTGGAAGGAACATCAGTCTGACTATCGCCAGCAGGACCTTCTGGACATGCTCAGTGGGATGGACGAGGGTAAGTCTCCACACGGCCTCCTCCGTCATGGTAGGGAGGTTTCTTCTGAATTCTGAATCTGAGTTAAACATGTTTATTCACTCAGTATAAGAAGTCATCATACTACATTTACATTTACATGTATTCATTTAGCAGACGCTTTTATCCAAAGCGACTTCCAAGAGAGAGCTTTACAAAAGTGCATAGGTCACTGATCATAACAACGAGATAGCCCCAAAACATGACTAAATGAAAAATGTAACCGAACAGGGACACATCTGAATAGATGGTCATTACATTTCATTACATTTAGTCATTTAGCAGACGCTCTTATCCAGAGCGACTTACAGTAAGTACAGGGACATTCCCCCCGAGGCAAGTAGGATGAAGTGCCTTGCCCAAGGACACAACATCATTTTGCACACCCGGGAATCGAACCGGCAACCTTCTGATTACTAGCCCGATTCCCTAACCGCTCAGCCACCTGACTCCCTCTCATTAATCTTGTCGTCCGTCAGAGCTGGACAGTCCCATCGAGCTAGAGAAGAAGAGGATCTGCCGCATCACCACCAGGGATTTCCCACAATACTTTGCGGTGGTGTCCAGGATCAAGCAGGAGAGCAACCACATGGGCCCCGAGGGCGGCATGCTGTCCAGCATGACCGTGCCCATGGTGCAGGCCTCCTTCCCACAGGGGGCGCTCACCAAAAAGATCCGCGTCGGCCTGCAGGTCTGTAATACCTTTACCAAGTGTGTCTGACCTGAAGCATCCAGATAAAGTTCTTTCATTATTTTTCCTCAATAGTTGTATACTTCAACTGTATTACCTTTAGTGTTAGAAGTAAGTTCATTAGTTGAGGTATGTTCTTTGGAATTTCTGAGGAATATTTGGATCAAAACATCACATCGGGAGATTATATGTCAGCTAGGATTTTTCTGGTGAACATTGTTTACCTTTCTTGTAAAAGATTGGTCTATAAAGGATGGACCTAAAAGTGAATGAAGGAGAGGATATTCATCTCCTGTCTTCCTCCCTCTCTCTAAGGCCCAGCCCGTCCCCGATGAGATGGTCCGTTCTGTCCTCGGCAACAGAGCAACCTTCAGCCCTATCGTTACCGTGGAGCCCAGGAGGAGAAAGTTCCACAAGCCTATCACCATGACGATCCCAGTCCCGCCCCGCTCGGCAGAGGGTCACCCCGTCAGTCACCGAGGAGACTCCACCCCCTGCCTGCGACTCCTCTGCAGCATCACAGGCAAGTCCAGTTCACGACGATTAAAGGGATATTTTCACAGTTAAATGTATTTTTCCAATCATTTACACATTTGCTCACTGAATTTTTTTTATATCCACCGCACAGTTCATCAAACAAATTCCCTAGTGTTGTTAGCAAAGCTAATGAAACAGATATAGATGTTGGGATTTCTTTCCTCTTCGTGCATGTTTTAACCCTTGTGCTGCCTTCGGGTCACATGACCCAAAGGTTCATAACGAACCATCGTTGTGTTTACCCAATTTTACCCAATACAAAAACAAATAAAAATAATTTTCTTTTAACCTTCGCAATGTGGGGGGTCTGAGACAGCCCAACGGTTAAAAGAAAATGCTTCACTTTGTTTTTGTATGCGGTAAAGTTGTCGCAATACGATGGTGGGTCACAATGACTGATGGGTCAGAATGACCCGAAGATAACACAAGGGTTAATGTTGCTTCCAGTTGTTAGATCTCTTCTCCGGTTTGGTTTGCAAGGAGGCTCTGAGGAATGATGAAGGCCCAGGGTTTGAAACGGATGGAGCAGGGATTCAGGACTGTGTGACATGTTGTTTCTCTGTCCAGGAGGGACGTCTCCCGCTCAGTGGGAGGACATCACAGGGACCACGCCGCTGTCCTTTGTCACCGACTGTGTCTCCTTCACCACCAACGTATCGGCCAGGTAAGGCCGCTTTCACACACACACCTGGATCGCATCCTCTCTCTCTTTCTGCCTCTCTATCTGCTTTTCTCTTTCTGCTTGTCTTTCTGCCTCTCTCTCCCTCTCTCTTTCTGCCTCTCTCTTTCTGCTTCTGTCTTTCTGCCTCTCTCTCCCTCTCTCTTTCTGCCTCTCTCTTTCTGCTTCTGTCTTTCTGCCTCTCTCTCCCTCTCTCTTTCTGCCTCTCTCTTTCTGCTTCTGTCTTTCTGCCTCTCTCTCCCTCTCTCTTTCTGCCTCTCTCTTTCTGCTTCTGTCTGTCTGCCTCTCTCTTTCTGCCTCTCTCTTTCTGCCTCTCACTTTCTGCCTCTCTCTTTCTGCTTCTGTCTGTCTGCCTCTCTCTTTCTGCCTCTCACTTTCTGCCTCTCTCTTTCTGCCTCTCTCTTTCTGCTTCTCTCTTTCTGCCTCTCACTTTCTGCCTCTCTCTTTCTGCTTCTCTTTCCGCCTCTGTCTGTCTGCCTCTGTCTTTCTGCCTCTGTCTGTCTGCCTCTCTCTCCCTCTCTCTTTCTTCGCTTCTGTGGCTTGACTTAAAACACGTCAACACATCCCAAGTGACCGAAGCCTTAGAATCTTTAGAATCTTAGAAGCTTAGAATCTTTTAAAGAGTTTCTTTTTACACCAGTCGGTTACTGTAAGCAGAGTCACGCCTGTCCTAATTGAATTGAGTCATGTGGACGCTGTAGAGCCGGATATGAACAGAGCAGTCCTTGGTGTTATTACAATTAGATTATCTCAGTCCTGTCATGTGCCTCTGTTCTCCTCTCAATGTCACAAAGTTTATATGATTAGATCTTCAGACCATAGATGATTGAGTTTGCAGAATGTGCCTGTGATTCGATCAAGCCGTAGATGGAATTTGGAAATATTAAAGTCTGGAGAGTTCAGGACGAGGTATGATAGTCATTACGCGGTGTTTTGATTTTCCAAGCGTACGTTACATCAGTCACTCTAAGACAGATGATACAGTCAAACACTGCAGATGCCAGTGACGCCCCTCTCACCAAAAGAGAAAATGAGGGATGTGTCGGGGTAATCGTGTATCATATTAAACATTAAACCATCAAAGATGAGCCGTCAACTCTCTGTAGCTAACTTCCGAACAGAGACGATTGATCTGACGTTCCCCGCACCTCCTCCGCTCCCCGCCCGTCCTCTCCAGGTTCTGGCTCGCAGACTGCCACCAGATTCCTGAGACGGTCAGCCTGGCCTCTCAGCTATACCGGGAGCTGATCTGCGTGCCGTATCTGGCCAAGTTCGTGGTGTTTGCCAAGATGAACGACCCGGTGGAGTCTCGTCTCCGCTGCTTCTGCATGACGGACGACAAGGTGGACAAGACCCTGGAGCAGCAGGAGAACTTTGAGGAGGTGGCCAGGAGCAAGGATATTGAGGTGAGCCTGGGCTACACTGTGAGCTCAAGTTCGAGGGAGTCAGATGGCTGAGCGGTTAGGGAATCGGGCTAGTAATCTGAAGGTTGCCAGTTCGATTCTCGGCCGTGCCAAAATGACGTTGTGTCTTTGGGCAAGGCACTTCACCCTACTTGCCTCGGGGGGAATGTCCCTGTACTTACTGTAAGTCGCTCTGGATAAGAGCGTCTGCTAAATGACTAAATGTAAGTTCAAATATTTTATTGTTAGATGCACAGAACAACACAAGGTCAGACTGGCATAACATAACATATAAGTACACAGGACATAAATTACATCTATGATAAGATCAATATAGTAAACCTTCTAAATATACAAATAATATACAAAATTCAATACAGTATACTGTATAATCTAATACACTTAATAACCTATACTAACCTTATAAACCTATACTAACCTAAGAGTGTGTGTGTGTGTGTGTGTGTGTGTGTGTGTGTGTGTGTGTGTGTGTGTGTGTGTGTGTGTGTGTGTGTGTGTGTGTGTGTATGTTGAGGACAGGGACAGGCAATCTTTGCTGTCTTTTCCATGTGAAGGGGGTTTTCTTGCACAGAACTGTAGACGAACGACCCTTCGCTTAGTTTCTGAACGTACTTTTGTTATGATGTTGTTTCAGGTCTTGGAGGGCAAGCCTATCTTTGTGGATTGCTATGGCAATCTGACTCCCCTAACCAAGAGTGGACAGCAGTTGATTTTCAACTTCTACTCCTTCAAGGAAAACCGTCTTCCATTTAACGTGAAGGTACCACCTTGTATTCTCTCATATCTTGTACTGGATGTAAAAGGAATCCAGAAACTGTCTTTCATTTATGGAGTCACGCCAATGAACTATGGTCCCTCAAACATGCTGAATTAGCGATACTAAAAATAGGATACCAATAAATAAACTCAGTCACAAATGTTTGTGTTTTTGTAAATGATGCATAATGAATCATCTTTTTAGGTCAGAGACATGGGCCAAGAACCCTGCGGGCGACTTTCCTTCCTGAATGAGCCGAAATCCACTAAAGGTCTTGCACAGACCGCCATATGCAATTTGAATATCACACTGCCAGCTCATAAGAAGGTAGGATCCATATTTGAATGGTGTTCCCTCAAGTCCATGTCATGTCATCTTCATGTAAATGAATGGGTTTGACAAGAGAGATGTTGAAGTCAGGAAGACAAGTTTAAACTTCTACTTACTTTAGAAAAGCTGCTACCTGTGTCTTTTATTTGTACTGTCCGAAACCAATGACATGTTCCTTCCAAACACGCATTCAGTCCGAATTGTATCGTACCCATTTACTTTAGCGTACTACAACATTACATTGGCACTTTTCTTTGTTTTGATTTGGGGGAGGGTTTTCTGTGCAATTTCCACGAACAGTTTTTGTGAAGAAACTCCATAGAATGTAGAGTTGCTGTTCGCTGTGCTATCCTGCTGGGCATTCGGATTTTCGTTGACACAATTCCATGGCTTTTCCCAAGCCCATGTGGTTTTAGCTCAACTGCACCATTCTCATTTCCTGGTTTTTATTTCCACCCCACCAACTGCCCATCCCACCATCTTTCTCCTCTACCGCAATGCATCATGGGAACCACCAGGACATGGAGTCTGATCCTGACGATGAGGTAAACAGATGACTCTTCATCATGGCATGCACTGCTTCCTTAATGTTGTTGTTTCTGTTGCTTTAATCGCGAACCCCAGCAGCTACAGACTAATCATCTTGCATGGTGATGGATCTTTTATTTTAATTTTTTTCGTATTTTAAATTGTCAGTGTAGCTAACTGCTGTGAGTAGCTAAACTATTGGTGACAAGACGCGTCACGTTGCATGACGTCAAGGTGACGGTTTTTCCCGGATTTACGGTTGTCATTACTATTGACCCCATCCCAAGCCTAGTGGAGCGATGTGTCTGACACACCCCGGCTGGTTTTTCCATCTATATCTTTCGTTCCATATGTGTTCAGTGGGCCAGTAGTAAACTCCATCCCTTCTCCACACTATTTTAAGACGGATCTGGTGACAAAACTCATCTGTAAAACTCACAACAGCTCATGGACTTCTTATTGGAGTAGGCTACTCACGCATTGCATGTGTTGCTCTATATACAAAGTTGTGAAACAGCTACCAAGGCACCAAGATCCCACGGCGACTCAGACATGTGCATGAATATAGAATCTCCTGACTTCACAGTACTGTCATACGCAGTGCTACAGACAATAGGTGTGTTCGACTTCACACAGCACCGGATGCCATTGGCTGCTTCAAGTCAGCCGGGCTGCAGGCGGCTGTAGGCGACGCCGGCGCTGCATGAAGTCGAACGCACCTAATATGTCGACCTGAAAACATGGACGCAGAGATTTTCGCATAAATTAACCAGCCGTTGACCACAATGCACGAGGCATCTTAAACGTTTTTCAAAAGCACAAAATAAAACAGTCGAGTGGAAGTTATAGAGATATAGCACACACAACCTCAGCATTTCTAGGACCATCTAGCCTATATTTATTTATGTTTTATACATCTTTTGTTGTTTTTTGTTTGTTACAGACTGAAAAGCCAGATCGACGTCATACCTTTGCCTCCTTAGCTTTGCGTAAGCGCTACAGCTATCTGACCGACCCTGCGGCGAGTGAGTCTAACACTTTCACTTTCATGAATACATCAATTGGTTCGAGATGTCAATAAAGTTTATCAGTCATATCCGATGTAGCTTTGTACAGTGTTTAACTCATACATCCATAGCGTAGATGTACATACATGAGAACACTGTGTATTTTCACCATGAACACGTCATTATTCAAACTCGTCCAGAACGACGCACCTGCATGGTTTAGTGCCTAAGCTCCGCCCACCTTCCCCCATTTTCAAGTCTTTCAAATGTCGTCGTTTCTTTGTCCACTGTGTTTTTGTTGTGTCATTGTACACGTGTCGACCCAAACACAGCTCTCATTGCGACATTTATATGTTTCCAAACGCATCTTAAATAAAGTTGTTTTGGATGGTTTATTTGTTTTTTATTTTTATGTCAAGTTCTTCTCGCTCTTATTGGCTTTGTGCTTTTGTTTCAAGGAGATAATGAGTTTGCTGGATGTACTGTACTCCACTGTAACACTGCTCTTGTTGAAAATCGAACCTGTATTTGTACCTAAATTAAAGTCAATAGGATTTTGGGGGAATTTTTTCGTTCAAAAATACACCGGAACATAACATAAAATATTAAATAACCAAACATGTAAAAGGCACTGTAGCAGAGAGGCAAATGGATGAAGCACATCATAAGTCAATAGAATGATTGGTCGTTGTTTTGGTGCTTGTGCCATTTTTCCCTTCTCCATCATTAATTCAAGCATTTCTGTTGCTGCATTATGCTTCATTTTGTGTCATCTGGTACCTTCTCAATCGTGTGACAGATCATCGACCTTCAACCATCACATCGCCATATCATCCACGTGTAGATAGTTACTACCTCTCACAACTTCACCAGTGTATAATCTTACTGCTTTGATGAATGTTGTACTAACTGACTCAACTCTCTCTCTCTTTCTGGTTTTTCTGTTTCTCTTCCGTTACTTTACGTTTAAATTTATGTTAAATTTGCTTATCCAAGAAACAACTGATCGGAGTTCGCCGAGAACACAGCCTACTGGCTACGCTTACAAACCTGTCTTTTCAACGCGATCTTATCAGGCGTGGTCGGCTGTTCCTGTCGCCGTCCCTGGGCAAGCCAGGTCTGGGTTCGGTTCCCCCACCAGCTCTTCATCCAACACGCCCTCTGCCTCTCCACTGAAGTCCGTCTGGTCCATTACCTCAGCCTCGCCCATCAAATCCAACTTGGGAGGATCCCCGGCCAAGTCAGTTAGCGACATAGCCTCTCCCATCCGGTCCTACAGAACCATCTCATCCCCCATCAAGACTGTAGTTCAGCAGGCCCAGTACCCAGTTCAGGTCAACCCCACCCTCCTGTATTCACCTGGCAAAAGTGCCCCAGATCCCGTGTCGGTAAAGGGCCTGGCAGCGCTGTCGGCTAGGACCTCTCCTATCACCACCGGAGGGGGAGCGGCTCTACTGGAGAGATCGTCCATCGCCATGACCCCGCCTGCCTCCCCCAAGTCCTCCCTGAACATGTACAACTCCACTCTGCCATACAAAGCTGTCATAGTAGGCTCTGGTGCAGCCTCCAACTCCTCCTCTTCCCCCATAAAAACGGTCC
Organism: Osmerus eperlanus; assembly: GCF_963692335.1. Lineage (NCBI taxonomy): Eukaryota > Metazoa > Chordata > Actinopteri > Osmeriformes > Osmeridae > Osmerus > Osmerus eperlanus. The sequence goes on from NC_085023.1 coordinate 19,551,424, forward strand.
CAGGCCTCTCCTCGGTACGCTCCGGAGCAGAGCCCTCAAGCCCCTCGAGGGGTCTGTTTTCCTCCCTCTCCTCACCCATTAAGTCCAACCCGCCCCCCAGCGCCGCAGCTTTGATAAACGGAACGGTTTCCCCCACAAAGTACCGCTCCTCCTCCCCAACATCTCTGCTCCCCAGCAGCCTCCAGGAGCGGATACAAGCCACCACCAACGCGGCCACCACCAGCGTAAACGCGGCCTTCGAGGAGGTCGAGAAAACGTTCAACTCCTGCTCCGCGGGGTACGGGACTCTCAAGTCCTTGTCCTCCTCCGCCTCCTCGTCCTACCAGTCCATGAGATCTTCCGCCTCCAGTTCCCTCTACGCCTCTCTGAGGTCGCCCCCCAACTCCACAACCACCGTCACATCCAGCACCATGACTGTGCCGGTCTACTCAGTTATGAATGTGCTGCCAGAGCCCCAGTTTAAAAAGCTCCCTGAGGTCTCTAAGTCAGCAGCTGCCCTCTTATCCCCCCGGAAGACAGCCCTCCCTGAGGCTAACGTTCAAGCGCAGTCGTCCTTTGCCAGAACTCTCTCACCCGTCAAATCCCCCTTGTTTATGTCCCCAGCTGCCCTCAAATCCACCACATCTTCCCCACTGTCGTCCAGCCAAGAAATACTAAAAGACGTGGCAGAGATGAAAGAGGACTTGATACGTATGTCGGCCATCTTGCAAACAGAAACAAATTCTGCCTCAAAAGGCTTCCAGTCAGACTCGCCCAAAGAGGCAAAAATAGAGGATGAGGAGCCATTTAGGATCGTAGAGAAGGTGAAACAGGATTTAGTGAAAGTGAGTGAGATACTGACTAAGGATACAGTCAAGGATGGCAAGGCAGCCCTCACCAAGTCTGCCCTGGAGGAGGCACAGTTCTCAAGAGTGCCAGCAGATCCGCCCGCTAGCAACTGGAGTTATCCTCCGAGATACGAAACCGTAGTACCGCAAATTAAAGCAAAGACTCTACCAGACAGAGAATTTAGTCTAGGAAAAGATTTAAAGCTTAGAAGTGAGGAGGGTAGGAGAGACGGAGAAGAAAAACAGAAACGAGTGTTGAAACCTGCCGTTGCCGTGCAGGAACACAAGCTCAAAATGCCACCTATCAACATGCGCTCCTCTGCTTCAGAAAAGGAGCTCTGTAAACTGGCAGACGTGCTGTTCGGGCCCGATGTCGTCCTAGACTCCCCAGACGACATCTTGCACGATCAGGACAAAAGCCCTCTCTCTGACAGCGGGTTCGAGACCAGGAGTGAAAGAACCCCTTCTGCCCCTCAAAGTGCAGAAGGCATGGGCCCAAAAGCACTCTTCCAAGACATTCCACCAGTTATCACTGAGACTAGGACTGAGGTAGTCCATGTCATTAGGAGCTATGAGTCCCCAGAGGACAACAAACAGCCAGGGATAGAAGATTCCAGGGCAGTTAGGTACATAGATTCAGAGCCTAAAGGGCATCTGAACCTGAACGCATCCACACCCGATCAAAACAAATGCTTTCAAATTAAAGTCAGTCCCGAGGAGGACAACATGGGCAAAGGCATGCGAGTGAAAGAGGAAACTCACATCACCACCACGACACGCATGGTCTACCACAAACCCCCTAGCAAAGAGGCAATGTCAGAGAGGTGTGAGGAAACCATGTCCGTTCATGACATCATGAAAGCGTTCCAGTCAGGTAGGGACCCCTCCCGAGAACTCGCCGGACTGTTTGAACACAAAGGAGGAAACGAGGAATCCTCCCAAAGGGTCCTCGAGGACATGAACTCAAAACCCAAAGTTGAAAGGATAATCGAAGTACACATCGAAAAGGGAAATAAAACAGAACCGACCGAAGTCATCATCCGGGAGACGAGTAATCACCCGGAGAAAGAGATGTACATCTACCAAGGAAACGGCGGTGGGATGAGGGAGCTGACTCACAGAGGGGACTTGGACTGTAGCCCCCGGCATGAACACGAGGAGCCCGAGGAGTCACTGCCCTGTTACCTTGAGTCCTCCAGAGTACACACACCCATGTCACAGGAAGAGGACAGCCGGCCCAGCTCCGCACAACTCATGGCTGACGACTCCTACAAAACTCTCCGGCTCCTGAGCCAGCAGTCTGTAGAGTACAACGACGACGAATCGTCGGAGCTCCGGGGAGAATCGTACAACTTTGCGGAGAAGATGCTCCTCTCTGAGCAGCTGGAGTCATCTCACTCTGACACAGAGGAGTACCTGAGAGACAGGTCTCGTTTCCACTCCCCAGATAGGAGCAGTCATAGTGAGTGTAGGTCCGGCGGGCCCAGGACAGAGTACGTGTTGAGGTCATCAAAGAACGTGTCAGACAAATCCGGCAGAATGTCCAATTCAGATGATAACTATGACAAGTTAACGCTGTTACAATATTCTTCGGAGCCAGGTAGTCCAAAACAATCGGTTTGGATGCGGGTCACAGATGACAGACAGGCTAAGAACAGAGAGAAGATAATTTACGAAGACAGGGTAGACAGGACAGTCAAAGAGGCGGAGGAGAAGTTGAGTGAGGTGTCTCAGTTTTTCCGTGATAAGACCGAGAAACTTAACGACGAGCTGTCCTCACCTGAGAAGAAATCTCGCAGGCCGGACTTCCGGGAAACACGTTCTGGTCCTAGCTCTACTCACAGCAGTCCTGAAAGATCAACTTATAGGAACAGTGGCGAGGACTGGAGCAGAGACAGGTTTAGAGACAGGTTTGGCACAAACGATAGGAAATGTGCCAGCTTACCCAGCAGCCCAGAGAGGAGAGTCCTGCTGCAATACGATGATAGCGACAAAAGCAAACAGGGAGATAGCACCTCACAGGGAAGCACAGGTGAGGCCCCTAAACCTTTTCAAATGTCATCCTCTAAAGTCAGTGCTGTGAGGCTCAAATTTGAGCAAGAGGCTCAGAAACAAGACATTAACCCAAAATGGGGGCAAAATTCAAACCCCCCTGTGAGAAAACTGCAGGAAAGTAAACTTCCGGTGTACCAGGTTTTTGCTGGCTCAAACCTTCCCCAAACGCCAGACAGCCCAGGAATCCAGAGGAGAGGTTTAGACAGTGACTCTAGAGGACAGACTCCCAGTGGTAATAGGTACATGTCATCCTCCCCTAAGCATACTACGAATGGAAAGGAACAGGAAGAGATAAATATATTAAAGACTTGGGAGAGTCAGGGAAATGGGAACTACAAATCCCAACCGACAAAGCTATCTCACATCCTAGTTCCTGATACAGTAAAGGAAGGAAATGGTGCTGAATCACTGAGGGAGCAGTGTTTCAAAGAAGGGATGTCCAGTAAAGAGGAGACCACCCAGAAAATTATATACACTGAGCTGGTGGTCCGAGAAAGCCCAAGTAGTTCTGATGGACGCAATGTTAGTCTAAAAAAAAACTCGGAATCACAAATTCCTGTTAGAATTCCCTCTGGTTTCTTAGAGAATCATCAGTCCACCTCATTAAAGCTAGATCCCTCTGTTAAACTGGGCGATAGGGCAGGGTCACATATACCTACTTTAGCTAGAAATAGGTTACACAGTGGCTCCGAAGCCATCAAATCTACTAATGTGTCATCCATAGGAAAATCCGCAGATTCATTAAGTAGTGTAGTGTGTAATGGTGTTGATAGCGACCAAGTAGAGTACTTGGACCAAGTAACTCCAGTTGTTGTGACCGAGGGTTTCAAAGACATTAAGCCGTTGCCAGTTTATGTTAGCATCCAAGTAGGCAAGCAGTATGAAAAAGAGACCGCCACTGGGCAGCTTGGAACCTACAAGAAGATAGTGAGTCATGAGAGCAGGACAGTACACGAGACTCGGGGGGGGTTCCACTCTGTCAAACAACAGCCAGCGTCTCCTCACGGTAGTCCAGAGGACGACACACTAGAGCAGGTGACGTTCATGGACAGCTCTGGCAAAAGCCCCGTCACTCCAGAGACTCCCAGCTCAGAGGAAGTGAGCCTGGCCTCCAGGACGCCAGACTCTGTCATAGGGTTCATGCCCGGTATGCCAAGCCCGATCCCCGAAGAGTCAGAGGAAGAGGACGGAAAGACCTTCATATACAAGGAGTCTCCCCAGGAGAAAGCCAAGCCGGTCTCATCAGAACCCCCAAATAAAAAACAGGAGGCGGGGCAACGAACCAAAGAGAAAAGGGTGGCATACATCGAGTTCCCTCCACCTCCACCCCTCGAAGCGGAGCATTCCGACCCTGAGAAGAGGGGGTCGTGCGCTTCCTCAGAGGCCGAGACGGAGATGATGGAGGTGAACCTTCAAGAGGAGCATGACAGGCACCTCCTGGCTGAGCCCATCATCCGGGTTCAACCTCCCTCCCCGGTGCCCCCTGGAGCTGACGACAGTGACTCCAGCGATGACGAGTCGGTCTTTCATCCCATCCCGACGAAAAAGTACACCTTTAAGATGAAGGAGGAGGGAGAGAAGCGTCTGAAGGCCAAAAAGTCTGAAAAGAACGTGACTCAGAAGGAGTCTGCCGTCAATGGCGTTGTGAAGGGAGAAGATGTGGACTTTGAGCAAAACGGCAACGACCAGTCAATCACTGACTGCTCCATAGCAACGACCGCTGAGTTTTCCCATGACACGGACGCCACCGAGATAGACTCCCTCGATGGATACGACCTTCAGGATGAGGATGACGGGATGAGTGAACAAGACCCCAAAAGCTCCAGCCTATCCATGGACGGTAAAAACACAGACCGTTCCTTCAACCAGTCAAAGCTGGAGGTCATAGAGGAGGAGAAAACACCGTGCGAAGAAGGCGGGGGAGAGAACGCAAAGTCGAAAAGCTCCGAAAACAACGAGAACGAGGAAAGGGATTACACCCTGGAGGGAAGACATCCTGAGAGACTCACTCAAACTGAGAACTACTTTGGGTACCAACTAGAAGAGGAGCTCAACTCCACCTTCAAAACCGTGGCCACCAAAGGCTTAGACTTTGACCCTTGGTCCACCAAAGGGTCAGAGGATGGCGTGTACGAAGCCAAAGCAAAAGATGAAGATCCTAAGCCTTTTGGCCTATCGGTGGAGGACAAGTCTCAGGCCACCACACCAGACACGACCCCCGCTCGAACCCCTACTGACGAGAGCACTCCTACGAGCGAGCCTAACCCCTTTCCCTTCCACGAGGGGAAGATGTTTGAGATGACCCGCAGTGGTGCAATTGACATGAGCAAGCGGGACTTTGTTGAAGAGAGGCTTCAGTTTTTTCAGATTGGTGAGCATTCCTCTGATGGGAAATCAGGGGACAAGGGGAAATTGGGCCAGAGCCCTGGGGTAGTAGCTACCCCCCAGTCAAAAACAGGGGAGAGGGCGGGCGAGGTGACGATAGACACCACAGACAGCACACCAGCAAAGTGCAGCCCTGCACAGACTGACACTGGTACTGGCTGTCCTGATGTCCTCTCTGGTGACCCGGTAGCCGAGACCACCTCTTCGTGCACGATCACGGCCTCTAAAGTTGACCCCAAATTACGCACCCCCATTAAGATGGGCATAGCAGTCTCCATAACTGTGAAAAAAGACTCAGGGGAGCTCCCAGATGGTAAAGCGGAGCTGACGGAGAGTCACATGCCAGAGTACGTTAGTATAAATAGTCAGCTGGGGGAGAATAAGACCAGCAGACACGCAGACCCAAAGATGTCGGACACAAGAGATTACCCTGCAGAGAACTGCAATAACAACAATAACCTAGAGTCTTCTAGCATCCAGGCTAACTATATCCAGTGTGGTAGTGTTGTGTTTAATTTGCAGTCATCCTCCGAGCCCACCCTTCAGAAAGCCAGCAGGATCGAAACCTTGTTCTGCAGGGACTCGGCAGATAGAGACAGCGGTAGTGGTCAGAGTGAGCAGAGAAAGGCCGAAGCTAGTCAGGAGGCAGACGTGAGGCAGCCCAAGTCTAGACTACCAGTCAAAGCGTCAGGATGGTCGTTTCACACGCAGGGCACAGCCATAGGGAAGCAAAAGCCCAGACAAGTGGTGAAGGCAGAGGTCAGGAAGAGACCAGAACCTGCTGTAGCCAAGGTGGAGCCGAGGTCTAGAATACCAATCAAAGATGTTAAACGAAGCAGTGCCAGCAGCTCTCCTATATCAGTCCAGGTCACGCCTCAGTCTGCGAGGGTGGGGTCAGGCAGAGTAGCCATTCAGCTGCCCTCCAGGCTGCCACTGAAAGACAGGCCACAAGTCAGCGTCACAGGTGAGATGTCAGGGGGCAGGGAGAACCCTAGCGAGGTATGTAAGCGCACCATCGAGTACTTTAAAGGGATTAGTGGGGAGACCCTAAAGCTGGCCGACCGTCTGTCAGACGAGGAGAAAAAAACAGAACAGTCGGAGGAAGACAGCACCTCCCGGAGCACCTCTCTGTCGGACGCCTCCTCCCAGCCCTCCCGCTCATCCAGGTCTGGTAGAGGCTCGAGGGCTGAGGCCGGGGCCGGGGCCTTAAGGGCAAAGGTGGACAGGGCCTCCGGCAGTGAGAGGAGCAGGAGGAGTAGGCGGACTGGTGGGAAGGAGGGCAGTCAGGGTGCGGCGCCTCGGGCGCCCCCCGTCGCGGAGATCAAGCCTAGTTTGTAAAACTTTCACACTTGTTCAAAAATTCCTTTAGTTGCATGACGTCGTTGTGATTGATTGCCTGTGGCGTGTTTTTTTCTGTATTATTCTCTTCAAACAGTAGCTGTCATTTTTAAATGTCATTTGTCATCTCTGTACTGTGAACTGTACTGTCTTCGTCAGACCCTATTCTCCCCCCTACCCACCCCTTACTCCCACCCCCCCGACCCCCCCCCCCCCCTGATCGTACCAGCATGCCAGAGTAGTGACTGGGGCACTGGCACAGCCGGTCTCCTGTTGACGACTCCAGAGTCTGTCTGTCTGTCTGTCTTTCTGTGCAGGGTGGCTACTGAACAAATCAGAGCAATTCTAAGTCTTGTTTTTAGTTCCATGGTCCAGTTGTGTCACCGAGCTCATAAGTGTCAGCAAGAACAAAGAGGTCGTACCGCATGTCAAGTCATCTCTCATCTAGAACCTGTGAATCCACTGTAGCAACCTGAGAGTACAGGACTCAACCCCATGTTTTTTAACTCATTCTTTTGTTTTGTTTTGTTGTGGTTCTTATGACAGTTACTGCCTGCTTAGAGGATACATATTCACAAACTTTCACAGAGCACCACTGTCGAAATTAATACACTCTAGTCTGCCATAACGTGTTTAGTCTCTCATTCCTTTTCTTGCCATTCTGGGAAGGTCTTTAACGCAGCATCTATCAGACACTCGGTGCGAGTCATCGCACACTGCTGCCACCTGCAGTAGGCATCCAAATAAATATCCTCAAACACAACAGAGGACAGGACACAAGACATTTACGATATTTCTACCCCATTCGGAGAAAAAAAAAACTACAACCCAAGTTTGGCCAGAAAAGGAACCTTTCTTGTTTAACTACTATTTCAGTCTACAGAGGATGACTGGCTGAGTGGACTAACCCTTCTCTCCTCCCTCCAGGTCCTCAGAGTCCGTGCGAGCGGACGGACCTGCGGATGGCCATCGTGGCTGACCACCTGGGCCTCAGTTGGACTGGTGAGTCTCGTCCTGCCTCTTCATTTGACCCGTTTTGAATGATCACGAATGATATATATATACAGATCCAGCACAAAATTTGTCTCATTTTGTGAGTAAACAGTGCCCTCTATGGGATAGTGTGAACGTTATTTACAACACACCCGTGCAGGCGTACGTTTGTGTCTGACTGGTAGACTGTGACTGCAGTGCGTGAAATATCAAATCGGTCGATGTCAAGAGTATGTTTTTATGGGGCGCTCACATAGGCTAAGGCCTTACAGCAGGGCCCCTGGCCATTTACCACATGCCTTCACCTTCCCCTCTACCTGCCTTTCCTGTCACTCTTTCACTGTCTGTGAAATGAAGCCCCACCAGAAAATTTTGAAGAGTTTGTCTTTTATGATGCATTTTTCAGAGCTGGCTCGGGAGATGAACTTCTCTGTCGATGAGATCAACCACATCCGTGTGGAGAATCCCAACTCTCTCACCGCTCAGAGCTTCATGCTTCTAAAGAAATGGGTCAGTCGGGATGGAAAGAACGCCACAAGTGAGTGTCCATGTCCTTCAGTACAGTAGCCTGTCGCTATCCTGGTCCTCGGGGTAGACCGATTCTCTCTCTTTCTTTTCCCTTTCTCTCACTTTTTCTTGTACTCTTGTGGTTTCTTTCCCATCCTGTCTCTTTCTCTATTTCTCTCTCTCTCTCTCGCTCTCATTTCTACCAAATTAAATTGAAGTGGTGTTTTAGTGAAACTCATGCACAGAGAGATGCAGTGTGACTCAAAAAAAGTAATATTATCACTGTCTGAGTTGAGTAGTTCTTCCCTCTTCATGCTCCAGAAATCTCCCAGCACTACGCACAACATTTCATCCAGGACAGGATAAGACTGGCTGGCCTAGTTTCAGCGAAGAGAGCACTTAAATCCAACACTGCCACCTTCACTTACTGCAGTTAGACTGCGAGATATATTCAGACAAAAATACCCCACCAGAGTAATGAAAAGCAAAGACATGGGTAGGAATCAAGAGACTCACAGTACATTTTGTTCAGACATTGTAAGGGTGGACTGACATTGACACCAAGTAAGACTGTTTCTGTATTATGTGTTTGTGTCTGTGACTATGGGGTCATCTAATTGAGTGACATCTCCTGGCTTCAGTGTCCTGGTCTACATCTCTAACACCAGGCTGTCTGTTTGCCTTCCACAGCGGATGCCTTAACTGCAGTGCTGACCAAAGTCAATCGGATGGATATTGTGACCTTACTGGAGGGGCCGATATTTGACTATGGTAACATTTCAGGCACGAGAAGTTTTGCCGATGATAGCGCTGTTTACCGGGATCAGGCTGATGGTAAAGTTTAGCTCCGTCTAGCTGACCTCTTACCTCTCCTGCTACCTCCTGATTTATTTTACTTGTTTTCTGTGACCCCCCCCCCACACACACACACACACACACACACAAAAGTGCGGAAATGTCTTTTTTTGAAGCCTGTAAGTTTGATTTGGTGATATCCAACCCTTGCCCCCTTGCCCTTATTATAAGAAATACATTGTAGTTGAATCAAGTGTTATCCATAATGAAAATGACAGAGCATGTTCAACACAACTGCTTTGTTAATTTCCTTATGGTATGGCTCATTTAACAGTCTTGAAATACTTTTTGGTCCTTGAAAGTATATGTAATACAAATGAATGGCCAGCATCACTAAGGCAATCCATGGCAACTGATTGCATGCTGTATCAACCTTCTCTTACCTAGATTGACCATGACATTTTTAACTGCCTTAAACGTATTGTGTACACACTCTTTCTTCTACTAATGCATGATGGATATTGTAGTTAAACACAGTTGTTTTACCCTGTTCATATGTAGCTTTAGCCTTCCAGCCTTCCTGCTGTTCCTCTGCTCCCCGCCTCCCTCCCTGGAAAGAACCAATCAGCTTCTTCTTCCTCTGTGAAACCAGACTTCCTGCCTCCCTCCACGCCCAGCCCTGCCTCTAAACCTATAACAGCCCATACCAGCTCTTAACATCTATTAAGAGTATTGTGTCGTAGCCCCCAGCTCTCACCCCACACCCCTGTTCCCTGTACTACCCATATTATCAACTTTCAAAATCATCTCTTGGTTCAATAATCTGTATTTGTCTTGTCCTGCCATTTTCTGTTTGACCTCGCATTTCTGCATTTTTGTGTGACATTTTTCTCTGTCTTTGTTTTTCCTTCACGTGCATCTCCTCGGCTCTCAGTAGCATTCCCGGCACTACCTCAGACAACTCTCGTCTCAGAATCGACCTCCCTTCCGCATGAATACCATATCCCTTACCCCTCCATGACATTCAAGACCCTGACCCCTCTCTCGCCTACCCCTACACCTCCACCCACCCCTGCCTCTCCCTCCCCTGCCTCTCCCACCCCTGCCTCTCCCACCCCTGCCTCTCCCACCCCTGCCTCTCCCTCCCCCACCTCGTCCCTCACTCTGACTCCCACCTGCCATGTTCGTCACTTATCCCAGCGCCGTTCCCCGAGTTACGAGTCGTCAGTGTCTCACATGGACCTCACACCCGAGCCCATCTTCGACCCTCCTACGCTTCCCCCCTCATCTCCTCTCCCTCATCTCTCCCGTTCACCCTCTCCTCTCCCCGTTTCTCACTCTCCCCTACCCTTCATAACGACCCCCCTACCCGCCTCACCCACTCCCTCTCTCCTGTGTTCTCCAGCTCTCCTTATCCCTTCGGCCACCTTCCTCCCTGCCTCACCTGCCTCACCTACCCCCCAGGTCCCCCCCTCCCCGCCTGTAGGTGAGCCTCCCAGTCACGAGTCCTCTCCGGCCCTGCTGGCCTCGACCTCTCGTGCCCTTTCCCCCCTCTCTGTCGCCGGCCTCCCCCCAGCCTCTCCCTCGGGGTCTCCTTGCCCCAGCCCCGGCCCTCCCTCCCCTCCCATCCGCTCCCTGTCCCCTTGTCCGGTCTGTCAATGCCCCTGCAAGCCCTCAGCTCCTCCTCCTCCCCAGGTTCGATTCGACCCCTCCGCCCTTGAGATATTTATCTAGTCTCTCCTCCTCCCTGCTCTCTCTCTCTTTTTATTCGTCCTCCTCTTCTGTCTGTTCTGTGTGAGCATGCCTAAACACTCATTCTGTTAATCATTCAAACCCACTAAAGACATTATGACATCATGCCTCACTCACGGCTTTCATATCTGCCCAACTCAAATGTGGCAACTTTTAACAGCAACCAAGGAAACCATTTAGTCTCAAAACTGTTAAAAGTGTGACAGACTTTATAGTTCCTGTGGTCATTGATTTTCTTTTGTGTTCCGTTTTGTTTTCCACATGTTGCACAATAGTCATGTATGATTTGTTGCCAAACTGTAACTCTAGGTGGCACCATGTTTTATGTGGTTGTGCGTCACCTCTGTCAGTGGGTGTTTTGCCACATGCTGCTGAACAGTCTCTGTGCCATTGTCCATGTCACTCAGTCTATGTCTTCTGGTGTGTGTGTGTTTTTTTCTGGTGTATGTGTTCGTGTGGTGGTTGGTGTGTCACTGGGGCTTCCACGTGTCTGTGTGTGTGTGTGTGTGTGTCATCTACCACCCACAGATTACCACAGTATACTAGCTGAGCTGCAGTCCCCCGTCACCCTGGGCTCAGAATCCACCTTCATGGAACTCCACCCTGACCTTCCTACCCCCACCCCCACCCCCAGCCCCACCATCCACCACACCCCTGACGAGTTCCTCCCAGACTCAGCCCCCCTAGACCTCACCAAGCACCAGCCCTGGGACGATGAAATGGGCCTTAGTGTGGACCTAGAGAGCCCCCCTAGGAGCCCCCCGAGACCTTGTGAGCTGGCCCTCTCCTTCCCCGTCTTTGACCCCACAGCCCTCTCTGATGCAGCCATGGATGTGGAGGGGCAGGTGCCTTTACAACACGCAGAGAAGATCACCAAAGTGGAAGTGAAGCTCAATCATTGTCAGAAGTCCTTTCCCTCCACCGAGGAGATTGAAGCGGAAGAAGAGATCGCACTTCCGACGATGCCATCGCTCTCTCCACCGTCCTGTGAACAAGGACAAGAGCAGGAGACCAGGACAACGGAGAGCGGGAACGGAGGAGAGAAGGGCGAGCTAGATAGAGAGGTGGGAGTGAGCGGTGGGGGCGAGAGAGAGAAGGATAGGGAGGAGAACAGTGTGAGGGAGATGGAGGAGGTGACAGAGAAAGATTCAGGGGATGCTGTTGAGGGGGGAATGCTGGAAGGGGAGGAGGGGTGTACGGTGGCCCCAGAGGTCCATAAGATTGAAGAAGTGTTAGACATTGTGTCAGAAAAGTGGGATATGATGGAGGACAGCGGTGAAGCGAAGCAAGACGAGCAAATGGGAACCAGCGAAGGAGAAAAAGAGCTGGAAGAGTGTGCCGAAAAAATAGAAAAGAGGAATAGTGGGTTGCAAGAAGCTGAAGGATTGCAGGAAAGGGACAGGATAGCAGAGGACGGGGGTGAGGCCAAGCTGTCTCTGCAGTCCTCGGGTGAGGACGGGGGTGAGGCCAAGCTGTCTCTGCAGTCCTCGGGTGAGGATGGGGGTGAGGCCAAGCTGTCTCTGCAGTCCTGGGCTGAGGCCGTGGAGGAAGACAGAGAGTCTGGTTCCAGCGAGGAAGAAGAGGACAGAGATGAGATGACAGAGGACAAGATCAAGTCTCTGTTGGAAGACGTGAAGCTGGAGGGGGCAGAGGAAGAGGAGGAGGGCGAGGAGATGACGGAGGCCAGGGTTCAGGAGATTCTGAGGCAGGTGCAGCAGGCAGAAAAACAGCTGTGTTCCAATGTTCCAGGTTGGAACAGCGAGTCGTCCAGCGTGAACGTGGAGCCGCCCACACCTGGCCGCAGCGTGAGCTCTGATCTACTGGATCGCCAGGAAAACAGGTAACATCTTCCAACATCTGTCCCTTGATTTTAAACTTATTTTTGACCGCCACCGATTTTAACTCACCTGTATAGGCCCATTTGATGTAAGATGTCCTTGAGTGCTTTGAACGGCATTCCCCAAATGTATAATAATATAATAAAAATAAATAATCCAAAAATGGTTTATTATTATTATTTACAATCACTAAGATGTATATTTATATTATCAATTGCCTCTATGAACATTGAAACATAAATACACTCATTACCCATCTTTCCTCCATCTTTCCAGCCAGGAGAACTCCAGTGACTCTGTCACTTCCTCATCCAGGGCGGAGTCAGGGAGGACACGGCACAACGGCAACCACTCAGAGCCATCGTCTCAGGACACCTCACTTCCTGCTCCACAGGACTCAGCCAATGGCAGGGCTGGACTAGGAAAAGAGGAGGGCACATTAGTGTCTGAGAATAAAGTCCAGGTAAATTGTTGTTCATTCTGTAGTACAACTAAACACAGTATGTCCTCACAGGCAAGGTATGCCTTTTAGTCCAGGTGTCTCTTTTTGGTGACAGAAGTGTCAGGTGAATGTTTGCTGCCATTTCTGATTTACAGTGACACGTTACAATGACTTCTTACCTCTGCTCTCAAGCACTGTAATGATCATGTATTCCAGATGGGATTTCTCGACATAACTAAACCCTTTAAGGATAATTTTTCTCCACACGTGTCCCTCATACCTCCTGTGTGTGTGACGTTGGTGTAATTCCCTGCAGCAGCGTGTTAATTTAGAGTCCGGCTCGGACGAGGAACAGATCATCACCACCCGGGTGTTCAGGCGTCGGGTCATTCTGAAGGTAGCCTGCCTAGACCTGGTGGATGGTGTGAACTGGTTTGAACTGGTTTGGGTTTGAACTGGTTCTGATTTGGTGCTGGTTTGGTTTTAGGTCCTGGTGTGCAGTGGACTGCTGTGGCTCACTTTATCTAGTGCTGTCTGTGTGTGTGTGTGTGTGTGTGTCTGTTTGTGTGTGTGAATGTGTAAACTGTGCCTCCAAGCCTATTAACCTGCTTCTGTTGCGTGTCCTCAATTAAGTATTTTTTTCCTATTGTGACCCTATAATGCCAAGAACCCTTTTCTTGAGCTTTAATCTTATACTCTAGAAAAACTCAGTAACTTGTTTTGAATGTTGGTTTGTTGTTTGATGGTGCTGGTGCTACAAGGTATTCGCTTGGTGTGCAGTTCCTGCAGGTGTGAATTGCGTGTCATCAATGAAAAGCCCTAACCATGGCTACTTACAGGGAGAACAGGCAATGCATGTTCCTGGCGAGTCGATGACAGAGGAACAGTACACAGACGACGACGGCAACCTCATCACTAGAAAAGTAACGTATATGTTACGTGTTGAACCGTGATAACATCAGGTGACTCAACTCCAGTCCTCAGAATCCACCACCAGCTTCTGCCCACATTGATCTCCTCTCCCAGGTCATCCGGAAGGTCATCCGGCGAGCGGCCACACCCACGCCTGAAGACCAGGGGGGGGAATGGGGGAGGAGGGGTCACGGAGAACCCTGGGCCGCCCCTTCCTTCCAGGAGGAGGAATCTGAGGTTGGCATGGCGACAGCGGGGAGTGGATAACATGGCTGCTCTTGGGTGGGGGGTTCGTCTCAGGGTTTTGAGGGAAATCAGTGTAATAACTGTGTTCTGGCAGGATAGAACCTTTGGGTCTCACTTTGGCGTGAGGTGTGTGTCTACTAGTGTGTGGGTGTGTGTGTATGTGTGTGTGTTTGAACTGTTGCAAAAAAAAGAAATGTTGGATCCCCTTCCTTAAAACCAACACCTTTGTTTTTAACCTGCACTGTTTTTACTGCTTGTCGTGTGGTTTGGGTGCTGTGGGGTCATGCTAACTCCAAACCTCACGTGCTCCACTCTGGTGTGTGGTATTACTGCTTTCAACCCCATGGTCTCCGGTTGCCGTCAACACCTGGACTGCCCCTTTGCATCTGCCCCTCTTCTCTGGTCTCAGCTTGCTGTTTTCGTGCAGCTGTGTTGGGTTACTGTTTGCCTAACCACGAGATTAGCCTTCTCTTATCTTTGCAGTCGTGTGTCTGTGTGTTTTTGCGGTTGATGGTGTTAGTCAAGCATCCGGCTTTCAACTGCACGTGTTCACAGCTAGGGTAAAGGTGCCGGACCCTGGTGCTGGTGTTTGAGTCACTAACAGAAGCTGCTCTGTTTCTGCTGGTAGCTCAGGAGTGTGGAGGAGACTACGCGTCCTGTACCTTTAAGTGCCATTTATGAAATGTAATAAAGTGATTGGTGGATTTGATTCAGAGCTTTGAATACGTTTGTGTTTCAGCCTGGGGAAGGGGCTAGGAGCAGCAGGAGGAAGGAGGACAGGAGATCCGGGGAGAAGACTCTTCACTCGTAGAACTGCATTCTCCTCCCGTTAGGTACCAAACAGACCATAATATGCCCTCCCTGCCCCACTAACATCCAGCACCATCAACTCTCACCCACCCCCTTAGCAACACACAATGCTGTGCTGGATATTCTTCCACAATCTCTTTTCAGATTGTGTGACTTGCCTTTGTGCTTTTCTAAACATGCTTCATGCTCTACGCTCGCTTACTCGCTGTTGTCCTCTATGGCACAGTTCTGCTCTGTAGTACCACTCTGCTTCATCCCACTCAGCACAGTACACTACTCACAGACCTTGTGTGTGTGTCACTTTGTAACGCCTGAGTCCTTTCTGGTGGGTTTGATACTGGCAGTGTTTCTCCCTTTGTCAGCTGTGTGTGGGTGAGGCGGGTGAGGCGGGTGAGTCAGTCACAATGGGAACAGGGATAATGCTCGTAGCACACCTCAGCATCTATTGTATAACTCTTTTTGTTCCCTGAATCCCCCCCCCCCCCAACACACACACACACAGCAGTGAAACCCATGACACCACCATTGAAGCAAGAGTTACAGTTTGGGTCAGCTTGCTTAGAAATCCTCCCTTTTCCACCCTCTAGCTGTTTCTGCATGCCTCAGAGCATGATTCTGTTTTAACCTGCTTGAAACGAATGATGGAATGGCTGTGACACTCCCCTCGAACTCTGGCTCGGTTGGTGGTTGCCATGACAACCGCGGTTGTCGTGACCACCCACCCACCATCCTGGAAAACAGATACTCGCGCATGTAGCTGAGGTTAAGCCACGTGTACGGGTTTTCTTTAGGAGGAACTAAGGCCTAATTCAGTGGAGGTTGGGCTGAATCCAAGGTGGACTTCTTAAGTTGTCCAGTTTTAAGCATTGAAAACCAGCCGTGTTCCAGAATTGTATCCTCGATTCAAAAACAACATCCGTCCCTGTTTTATAATATTGAAGGGAAATGTTTTTTTTAATGTTATGCCTGACGTGTTGTTTTATATATTCCCTGTGTGCAGGGATCCCATCAGTTTCCAAGGCTTGAAGTTACTGAGACCGGAAAACTCTAGGACGAGAATTTCAGCCGATGGTGCGGTCTGCAACTTCTACTTCTACACAAGCATGGTTTTCAAGAGAGAGGACTTGGACCGTCTGATTTTAGCATGAGCATGATAAACTCACTCCCTGTCTGAAGGACCTCCGATGTCTTCACTTCCTGTCAGCTGACCAGGAAGATGGTTCTGCTTCCTGTGTGTGACTCAATACGTGCCATTGGTCTGTTGGTGCCGTGAGAGCTTTTTTTGAGGAGCATAATCGTCGTGACAACGCTAAAGGACTCCCGTAAATGAAAAGCATACAGACGCAACTGAATACACACTTCCCTGTGACCAAAGATGGCACAAGAACTCATTTCAACTGTTGGGAGAGAAAAGAAAACTTAACAAAACATGAAAAAATCATGAAGATTTCTGAACCACCTCCAACACTCGCCTTATAGTTTTTTCTTGGACCCATTAATGTCAGGATGTAAATTGTTTTGAGTTTTTTTTCCTTTTTAAAACCGAATATAACACAAAGGCTTTTCTGTATATAAATCAAAATGTGTAAAATTCTAAAAGGATGAGTAACAGGATGAGAATGCACTGACAAGCGAGAACTTTACAAGTGCTTTCAAAATTTATCAAAATGGTTCCACTTTTAAAGGAGATTTGAGTGTAACTTCACATGCTCTTGTATAATTAATTAATATAGCAGGTATAATGTTTGTATATGAAAAAGCTGGTTCGATTTTAACAGAGGAAATTTCCAGAAAAATCTTCTGCAAGTTTCAAGAGTCCCAAAATGGGGATTTATCTAATCCAGCTAAAGCAGCCTTTCAAGAGTTCTCATATTTTCATGCATGCTGTTCACATTATTTTAAGTACAATTTTTACAAGTTTGCAAACACTGTATTAAAACGAGAAATAAAACCCTTTATCTGTGTACACACATATAGCCCTAACATTTGTCATCAATTTTATATTTGAAAAAAAAAAAAAAAACATTAAACCATTTTGTGTGTTGACGAGGATCAGGATGAAGAAAATGGCTCCAGCTTCTTGAGGGTTCTGTGTATTGTCTGTCTATGTAAAACTGAAGGGCAGCTTCTGCTACGAGAGAGAAGTAATCTGAATGTATACGCTAGTAGACTGGCTCGCTGTAAAATTATAACTGTATTGTGTGTATTGGCTATAAGGTGTAGAGGTCTCTGTAAGCTGTAAGACTGTTTGTAATCATTTTAGCAGTGTGTCACTTGGTTTTCTAAAGGCTGCTGTGGTTTTAAAGAAAAACAAGGGCATTTTATTTTGGGTTTTGGTGAAGTATTTCCTTAAGTTTAATCTTACTCACATAAGGACACATAAAGACATTATTTGATTGTAGCTCTTAATAGCATATGTATGGCAAAAACACTGGATGGTCAAAACGATAATTTAAGCATAAAATAAATTGTGTTTAACTCTGAAACTGTGTGAATCTTTTTAGGCTTGAGAATCTGTATATGCAGTGTCTAATTAGCATTGTTTTGATAGCTCATTGGCAATTTATTTGCATTACAGTAGATCTCTTTGTATTGGTTTGATTAGAGGCCCATGTAGATTAAGTGTTGTTATTCTGGCGTGAAGGCTCAGACTTAGTGTGCTGATGATGTTTATGCTGTGGACATGAAAACCATGTAATGGACTTCCTTTTTTTTTTGTCAAGTGAAGTCATTTAGGGTGTTGTATTACATCCCCAATTCTAAATGTCAATCAGGGGGTAGAGGGTCCTTTGATAGGGTTGAACTATCAACTTTGTCGATTTTGTTTGATATGTGTTTTCACCTGAGCAGATTTTTCGATGTACAATTCTTACTAACAGAGTGAAGCCATTGAAATGTAACTATTCTAGCACTTTGGTTATTCAAGGTATTCTTCTAGAGGCTATAGCAGCAATGACGACACCACAATGTTTCAGACGTCTTAAAAAAATCTATTGGAAAAAAACGGAATAAAAATGTATTGATTTTGCAATTTGTTGTTGTTTTGTGATTGTGTTCTTTTCTCTGTTATTTAGCTAATTTTGAATACTAGAGATTAGAAGTACATTTGGAAGTCAATATCCATGTTTATTCGTTTAACAAATTATGGTCATATTTATACACGAACAGTAGCCTATATTTATACTGTATAAGTGATATGTTAATGTAGGCTATATTTGACTATATCATGTAGCCTATGCCAGGGACCAGGGTACTATGCTGTCTTATCACTGGATTTGTGATAATATGTGGTTATGTCATGATTATCATACTAGTTAACATCATTCACTGCAAATTAACTACTAACCTATTTAAATGGACCTCCTCGAGACCTCTAGGTTGACCCTTTATAATTTTAAAATACTGGACGTTTATGTCCACTTATTATACGTTTTGCCAGTTATTTTACGTTTTACTTTTTCGAATTCATGATTTCGCGTACTGACGGATGTGGTCATGACACGTGCATTCTCTAGGTGGCGCTATTTTGACATGCCGGAGAAAGGTCACACCATGTACCTTTCAATCCACATTTTTTTCGAAGACTTCTGCTTGCTGCAGTTGCAGTAGAACTGTAGCCTCTCCACCCCACACTGTCGCACAGCCATGGCGGACAGTGCTAGCGAGAGTGACACCGACGGAGCTGGGAGCAGCTCGGCCACACCGATGTCAACCTCCGCTTCAAATTCGAGCAAGCCAAGTATAGCCATTTCACAGTTTCGCTTGGAGGAGTTAACGAACCGCCTGGCCTCACTACAACAGGAAAACAAAGTTTTGAAAATTGAGCTGGAGACGTTCAAACTCAAGTGCAAGGCGCTACAAGAGGAGAATCGGGACCTTCGTAAAGCTAGCGTCACCATTGTGAGTAGCTAGTAGTACTTGCAAGCTTGGCAAACTAGCTAGTCTAGCTATCTAACAAGCTTATGATCGTTAGCTGGTTAAGTTCATTAACGTGCTACACTGTCACGTACAGCTACTCACGCTAGCTATGGCATAGCTAGCCTACGAGACTCCTTCTTTTACAGCTAGCTAGCGAACCAGCTATGCTAACACATTGGTTAGCTTGGTGGGTGTTTTGTTTGCTGTGTTGCTAGGCTGGTTGGCTAGCTGGTTAGCCAAATACGTTAAGTTTAACTGATTTACCACTAGTAGTAGTAAACTAGACGCCCAGTGATTTAGCAATTAGTAAGGCTACTGTTTACCAGGACACACGTTTGCGGTAGCTGCTTGCTACCTAAACCTAAGTTATTAAGATAGTTATCCAGCTATCTGCATTATGTTTCAGATAAAGCCATGGCCCGTTACTTAGCAAGGCAGCTGGTAGCTAGCCAGTCTAACTGTTACAGCTGCTTCCAGACCGGTGCGTCATGCTCTGTGTTTGAATCATTAGTCTTACTTTCAGATAGAAAATCTGATCCACAGGAATCATAAATAACGGGTTGCAATCGCTACCCAGCCAGAAATGTTGTCCCATTAGTTAGCAAGCTACTGTGTTTTGTTTACAGGGATTTTGATTTCCATTGTCCTTTCGTTTGGATTTAGCAGTTTATTCTCAGGTCTTTGTTGTTGCTGTAGGTTGAGTTTTAAACGGTATCCACAATCTTACCTACCAACACAATATTTATATGGGCGAGTGTAAATAAACTCTACTACCAAAATAGGAAAACTACCAGCTCATCTAGAGTCATAATAACCAAACAGCCTTCCGCTGCTTCATGGCATTGATCAGTTTTTGTTCAGGTTCTGCTTGCTGTTCAATTGTCTGCTTCCTCAATCTATCTCTTATTGTCGATCCCAACTGTCAGTTTTCTGCAAAATCTCCCACTATCATTCAGCTGCAAACTCTTCAGACATTTGCTGATGGTGTGGAATAAGACTATACAGCATCCTCTTTAGACAGCTGGAAGATGTCAATGCAGCAGACCTTCCTGTGTTTAGAAGTAGTAGTTGATACTTTATTGATCCCCAGGGGGATATTGCGGCGTTGCTGCAGGAAAGAAGTGTGTGTGTGTGTGTGCGTGTGTCTGTCCATCCATCCATCCATCCATATGCCATCCTGTGCTTGTGTGTATGTAAACAGGGATCATAGGAAACCTGCTAGCTTCATATAAAGTGGCTGATGTGCACGTTGTCTTTAACTTTGAATCTGTGTCTCCCTGCTCGTGTCTGCAGCAAGCCAGAGCTGAGCAGGAGGAGGAGTTCATCAGCAACACCTTGTTTAAGAAGATCCAGGCTCTTCAGAAGGAGAAAGAGACACTCGCCGTCAACTATGAGAAAGAGGAGGAATTTCTCACCAACGAGTTGTCAAGGAAGCTCATGCAAGTAAGTGACCCTCGGGGGAGAGGAACCCATTGTTGGGTATTTGAGTCATTCTAAGTATTTTGGTGGAGTTTAAGGGGTGTGTCTTTGGCTTGCTGTCAGTCTACATTGTCAGTCGTATTGTTTGTAAGCAAGGTGAGAGGTTCCTTGTTGGAATGCTCAGCCTGTGAGATTGCCACTCCAAATGACACTTGTCATTCATTCAATGGTGTTTTTGTCTAATCATGCCGCATTCTGCAGTGTCTTCCTGTCCACATGTGATTCACCTTCTGTAGCTCTGGCTGAAGGTTTGTTGTTGTGTAAAAAAAAAAGAAGGAATCTCACTGAACCACACATGAAAGTCTGAGCAGACCCCTGTGCGAAGAAAAAGATCAGATGGAATGAAGAGGTGTTTGTCATCCATGCCGTTCCCTGACACAAACCAGATCTCCTATTAGCTACGTTCCTGTGTCTCAACACACATCCAGTCTCCCCCCGTCCCAGTATTAGCCCCTTGTGTCCTACCTCGACTGGTTAGAGAAATGAGAAATGATCAGTCCATTGGTGACCAAACACATTTATACGGACAGGCATTTCATTTAGGCATAAATGATCCACAAACTGACCTGTAGCCATATGTAACTAGCTAATGTGTTAACCAGCTACGCCTCTCCCATCTGTTAAGCCTCAACAGTCCAACATTGAACACACAAGTGTAGCTTCTGTTCATGTTTCCCGTACCACCTCATCGGTCGACTTTGTGACTCACTGAATAAATTGTTACCGGCACTCTCTCTGAGTTAACATTAGTCAGACTTGGGGTGCTGATCAGTGTCCAGAACAGCTGATGATGTTGTCGGATGATGTCATTATAAGATAACATATCGATGTCTGCTGATGTGGAGCTGCGCTCTGGTTTGAAAGATAAGATGAAAGATGGCGTTGTGTGAATACCAAATAAGCTACTGTGTGTTTGTGTTTTAAAGGAGGTTGGTGAGGTCATTTAAAGAGTGCCGCTCTGTTCAGGTGTTCATGGAATCCTCCTCGTGGCCAGAGGAACTTGAGTAACTATGAACTACGGGTGTGTTGGTGTGTGTAGCTCATGTTCACAGCAAGGGCGTTGGCCTGCACGCGTCATTATTTCATGTCAAATCGGCTTGAGTCAACGCTTTGTCTGTCGACTCCTAGCAATGTGTGAATGCACACCTGTCTTAATCCATCACGAAGCCGTCAAACTAGGAGCCAGTACGTACCACCCACGGTATTGGGGAGACTGCCATGGGTTGGTTACTGTGGTACATTTAGGTAAAATTCTCCAGTGTCAATAGCAATATCAGGATGGTATCAAACCATTAACAGCCTGATCACTTTCACCTGGTACATATGGACACTGCATTCATTGAGCAGACGTTTTTTTCATCCAAAACAACAAACAAACGGTGCACATAGAGAGTACAGCAGAAGATCAAGGATCAGAAGTGCACAGTTCTAACAGTGTATCGGTGGTCAGTCAAGGAATAGTCTACTAGCCCCATCGCAGAGTAACCACGTCTCCGCTAACAGGCGAGGATGTCTTTTCCATCTCGTCTTCATCAGTCTTTGTGATGTCATCCTCTGGTTGTCCTCAGTCTTTGTGATGTCATCCTCTGGTTGTCCTCAGTCTTTGTGATGTCATCCTCTGGTTGTTCTCAGTCTTTGTGATGTCATCCTCTGGTTGTCCTCAGTCTTTGTGATGTCATCCTCTGGTTGTCCTCAGTCTTTGTGCTGTCATCCTCTGGTTGTCCTCAGTCTTTGTGCTGTCATCCTCTGGTTGTCCTCAGTCTTTGTGCTGTCATCCTCTGGTTGTCCTCAGTCTTTGTGCTGTCATCCTCTGGTTGTCCTCAGTCTTTGTGCTGTCATCCTCTGGTTGTCCTCAGTCTTTGTGATGTCATCCTCTGGTTGTCCTCAGTCCTTGTGATGTCATCCTCTGGTTGTCCTCAGTCCTTGTGATGTCATCCTCTGGTTGTCCTCAGTCCTTGTGATGTCATCCTCTGGTTGTTCTCAGTCTTTGTGATGTCATCCTCTGGTTGTCCTCAGTCTTTGTGATGTCATCCTCTGGTTGTCCTCAGTCTTTGTGATGTCATCCTCTGGTTGTCCTCAGTCCTTGTGATGTCATCCTCTGGTTGTCCTCAGTCCTTGTGATGTCATCCTCTGGTTGTCCTCAGTCCTTGTGATGTCATCCTCTGGTTGTCTTTCCTCAGCTGCAGCATGAGAAGGCTGAGCTGGAACAGCACCTGGAGCAGGAGCAGGAGTTCCAGGTCAACAAGCTGATGAAGAAGATCAAGAAGATGGAGAACGACACCATCGCCAAGCAGCTCACCCTGGAGCAGGTACCGTATGCTCCGCCCCCCCTGCTCCACCCACAGGTCTGCCTCTGAGGAGTTTAGTTTCCTGGCAGCTCATCGTCCTGTGTTGCTCCCTGTGTCCCCAGCTGCGGCGTGAGAAGATCGACCTGGAGAACACGCTGGAGCAGGAGCAGGAAGCGCTGGTCAACAGGCTGTGGAAACGCATGGACAAGCTGGAGGCTGAGAAGAGGTGGGCCTCTTCAACACACACACACACACACACACACACACACACTGGGCTCAACATGAGCCCTCGCCCCACTTTCTCAGGAGATTTGAGAAGATGTGTGGGTTTGAAATGATGTCGTGTTTACTGATCATCACGGGGCAAGGCATAGTTATATTTCCAAGTTGATTAAAAAGACCCATCAGATCCTCTCAAATATAAAAAAATGCTGAGGGCAATGGGTTTAATTTTGCACCAGGCTATTTTATTTATTTGAGCGACGATCTGTGCCTGGCACGCGCATCGGTTGGCACGCGATGACTGTCTGCTCTCTGATTGGTGTTCGTCCTCTCCAGGATCCTCCAGGAGAAGCTGGACCAGCCTGTGTCGGCCCCGCCCTCCCCGCGGGACGTCTCCATGGAGATAGACTCTCCGGAGAACATGATGCGTCACATCCGCTTCCTGAAGAACGAGGTGGAGCGTCTGAAGAAGAGCCTCCGCACCACCGAGCTGCAGCGTGAGTGACCCCCAGGGGGTCGGAGGTCAACACCGTGACCTCATCGGCGGGCGGGGTCACTGGGGTTAAGTGGGCCACTAAATGTTTTCAGACAGAGAGGGAAGGACGAACACTCAGTAGGGAGAGCGAGTCTCTCTCTCTTCCGGAATGTTGAACTAATGTGTCCTGCTGAACACAGCTGTGTTTCTGGGTTGCCACCCGTGATTGTAGAGCAGTTTCACCCATAAATTCACTTTAATTAGTGCTAGTGGGTCAGTGGCAGACTGTTGATTTATGTGGGGAAGGATAACAGTTTTATTAGGGTCATCGGAGGTCAGGGATTACATTAAATTATATTTGGAAGTGATGGTAACACAATACCACACGTCCAGCACACTAGAGACTTTGCAGACAGACTTGCATTCCTCAGACGTCGACTGTCTCCAGGTAGACCTCATGCAAGTTTGTTCCTGTTCTGCATCCCTCTTCATTAATAGTGTTTCTTTCATCTGGCATTTCAGATGTTATATCCTTATGCAAACACGGTTTGCTTTTAGCCTGTCAGATAAACACTACACGCACCTCTCAGTGATCCAGCTCAGTTCACACTGAGCAGGGACACTCCCGTTATATCGGGATTTGGCCACTAGAGGGAGCAACCTTCCCAGTCTGCAGCCTGTTGCTTCTTATGTCACTTAGGTTTGTGTTTCTGGAGAGCTGTCTTGACCTTACTGGCACATTGTTCCCCACAAAACACCAAGATTTGAAGTCGAGATACATTTTTATTGCTATATGCTATTGGGTTCCAAACAGACATTTAGCAGTATTCCATCTTATAACAACAATGGCCGGGTTTCCCAA
The DNA here is from genome assembly GCF_963692335.1 of Osmerus eperlanus. Lineage (NCBI taxonomy): Eukaryota > Metazoa > Chordata > Actinopteri > Osmeriformes > Osmeridae > Osmerus > Osmerus eperlanus. Next base: position 19,575,568 of record NC_085023.1, read on the forward strand.
ATTCGTTAAGAAGCTCTTAACGCTAAGAGCTTCTTAGGAGCGTTCTGGGAAACCCGGCCAATGTCACTGACTTGGGGCAAAACATTTTCATGTACTGTACTTGGAAATCAGCGAGTGTGTCATATCATTGGTATAATGGTGTGTGTGTGTGTCTTCAGACACAGAGAAGCGCGCCCAGTACATCGAGGAGGAGCGACACATGCGAGAGGAGAACATCCGCCTGCAGAGGAAGCTGCAGAGAGAGATGGAGCGCAGGGAGGCCCTGTGCAGGCAGCTGTCCGAGAGCGAGTCCAGCCTGGAGATGGACGACGAGAGGTAGGACGCCACCACAGCTTCCGCTGCCTGTCTGCTCCCTGTCCACCGCACCTAAACATCCTAACACACACACACACACCTGCTCCCTGTCCACCGCACCTAAACATCCTGACACACACACACACACCTGCTCCCTGTCCACCGCACCTAAACATCCTGACACACACACACACACCTGCTCCCTGTCCACCGCACCTAAACATCCTGACACACACACCTGCTCCCTGTCCACCGCACCTAAACATCCTGACACACACACACACACACCTGCTCCCTGTCCACCGCACTTAAACATCCTGACACACACACACACACCTGCTCCCTGTCCACCGTACCTAAACATCCTGACACACACACACACACCTGCTCCCTGTCCACCGCACCTAAACATCCTGACACACACACCTGCTCCCTGTCCACCGCACCTAAACGCCCTGACACACACACACACACCTGCTCACTGTCCACCGCACCTAAACGCCCTGACACACACACACACCTGCTCACTGTCCACCGCACCTAAACATCCTGACACACACACACCTGCTCCCTGTCCACCGCACCTAAACATCCTGACACACACACACACACCTGCTCCCTGTCCACCGCACCTAAACGCCCTGACACACACACACACACCTGCTCACTGTCCACCGCACCTAAACGCCCTGACACACACACACACACACCTGCTCACTGTCCACCGCACCTAAACACCCTGACACACACACACACCTGCTCACTGTCCACCGCACCTAAACATCCTGACACACACACACCTGCTCCCTGTCCACCGCACCTAAACACCCTGACACACACACACCTGCTCACTGTCCACCGCACCTAAACACCCTGACACACACACACACACACCTGCTCACTGTCCACCGCACCTAAACACCCTGACACACACACACACCTGCTCACTGTCCACCGCACCTAAACATCCTGACACACACACACCTGCTCCCTGTCCACCGCACCTAAACACCCTGACACACACACACCTGCTCACTGTCCACCGCACCTAAACACCCTGACACACACACACACACACCTGCTCACTGTCCACCGCACCTAAACGCCCTGACACACACACACACCTGCTCCCTGTCCACCGCACCTAAACATCCTGACACACACACACACATCCATGTCTGTATCAAAGGGATTTTAGTTTTTATTTCATTTTAATCTGGGGTTTCTTCTACCTCCAGGTACTTCAACGAGATGTCGGCTCAAGGCCTGCGTGCCAGGACCGTGTCCAGCCCCATCCCCTACTCCCCCAGCTCCAGCAGGCCCATATCGCCCGGTACGCCCGCCCACACGGCAGGCCGGGCGCCTGGCCTGGGAGTCCCTGTTTTATGAAGCAACACGATGTCCTGAGGAGATATAGAACACTCATAAAGCCTACCTTTGATATGGCCAAAACCGCAGCGTATCATTTTGTTGTTACATAACGAGGTGTATTTTTTGAGACATAAAGTTCATAATGTATTGCAACATCCTATCTGGCATGCAGTTTGTGAACGGATTGTTCACATTTTTACGGTAGATGTTACTAATCTACTAATCAGGACAAAGGATGTCCTAGATTGTCAATGTCAGCTTTGGGAAACCACAGTCCGTGTCGGGGTCAGAGCTGACACCATCAGCGACATTTCCCACAAGTCCTGTTGATTTGCAAAGTCCTAACATGGCAAATAGGAGCTCCGCATTGGGATACTGTCAGAGAACTTCCTGTTATGTAGCATGTGTCAGATTCTGCGGTGCTGTAATCGTCACATCCCTCCACCCTAGGAACTAGATTTGGAGTTGGCATTTACGTTTATTCAGTTAACAGACACTTTTATTGGGAGTTTTTCCTTGTCTTTCTTGAGGGTTTAGGTTAGCTGAGGGGCAGTTCAATGGGTGTATGTGAAGCCCTCTGTAACAGTGCATGTAAAAATGGCTGAGCAAATACATATTGGTTTGATTATCTAAAGTGAAGATATTCAAGGACTAGAAGTGGGTCGTTTTACAGTGAGGAATGCCATGACTTCTCCCTTCAGTTTCAGTCCCCTGGACAAAATACCTTCTGTTTGTCAATACTGTGGAGCAGACAGGAAGACTGTCTGTCTGTCTTCCTGCGGTGTTATCGACAGCTCCTAATCAATCTCAAATTCAATCGCTGAATCGCAGGCAGTGGGATCTAAGGACAAGTGGTTTATCTTTTGACACAACATCGTTACATAACAACTCCAGCAAAAGCACAGATAGGTCCATAAACTATTATCTACCCGCTTCTTAGACAAGAAGGTCTCTACGTGATAGGCGCTCCACGATAATGCGAGGCTTGTGTGTTTCCCTGCTTCGGCCAGTACAACCAATGAGACTATCTATGATGAGGGAGTCAGGTGGCTGAGCGGTTAGGGAATCGGGCTAGTAATCTGAAGGTTGCCAGTTCCGTGTCAAATGACGTGTCCTTGGGCAAGGCACTTCACCCTACTTGCCTCGGGGGGAATGTCCCTGTACTTACTGTAAGTCGCTCTGAATAAGAGCATCTGCTAAAATGACTAAATGTAAATCTATGCAAATATCCTTTTGGTTCATTCTTATCCTTACCATCCTCCCTTTTGTTCTCTCTCTCCCCCCTCCCTCCCTCCTCTCCCCCAGGTCTGTCCTACGGTAGTCACACGGTGGGCTTCACTCCCCCTGCCACCCTGTCCCGAGCTGGCATCTCCCACTACAACCCCCCTGCTCTGCACGTCCACGGAAGCTCCGCCCACGCCGTAGCGGTGAGTCGACGTGGAACACCCACCAGCCTCTTATTATTATTTTTTTTCTTTCTTCGCTGATTTTTCAGTTTGTTGTCGGTACCGTAAAAGCCAGTTCACATTTACATTTAGTCATTTAGCAGACGCTCTTATCCAGAGCGACTTACAGTAAGTACAAGGACATTCCCCCGAGGCAAGCAGGGTGAAGTGCCTTGCCCAAGGACACAACGTCAGTTGGCATGACCGGGAATCGAACTGGCAACGTTCGGATTACTAGCCCGACTCCCTCACCGCTCAGCCACCTGACTCCCCACAACTGGTGCAAAACAAAGCATGCTGTTGGTTGAAGGACCTTGGAACTCCAGGAGAGCGTCAGTCAGATGAGGTCGCAAGAAGAGCAACCAGATGAACGTGCTCAGTCGACATCGTACCCCCCAAATCTCCGGATATTCGAGGATTCCGGAAACATGTACCAGATGTGAGATTAGGGATCTCTGGTCTGAGAGGTCTAGAGCCAGGGAGGAGACGCGAGAGGGACTGTGGCCCACAGGCCTTCCCATGTTCATCTAATCTAGTCCCGTTTGGTGGTACAGCAGGGAGTCTCCAGTGTCAGCCATGTTGCATAATCTGTCTCGCCCGTAACCCAGCCAGGGCTCCCATCCAAAGCATATCAGAGGAGGTCAGATCACCAGACAGCAGCAGGACCGAGGTTTCTAACGCTGGGGTTATGTGTCCTCTCGTCCCAGGAAAAGGGATTTCGATTACGCCTAGCACACAGACCCTCGCCGGTACTGAGACTAATCCAATTAATTACAGGGGCCTACCAGCCATCATGCCAACCCCAGGAGGTCTGCACATCAGCACAGGCTCCTCCTGTTGTCCTCTGCGCTGGTTTGAACCTGGGCAGGGGCCGACCGAGTTCACCCTGCTTTTTCTGGTCCACCCTGGGACCACCCTGGAGTTGAAACAGGTCCTAGCTCAGTCTCAGATGTCACATTGGCTCCCACAGAGATTACCCACGGTCCTTACCTCAACTGTAACTGGATGTTCTCATCCTGTCAGGCAGGGGGACTTTAGTGGGACTTCCCCCCCCCCCCCCCCCCCTCTTCTGCTCCATATACTTAGTTGTCCTTTTTTGTTCCTCAACACGGTCACAGCGTGTTCCCAAGATGGCCACGAGAACATTTTCTCCAGCTGGCCCTGGAGAAAATGTCATGTCTCCATGACAACCGTCAGAGGAGAAGTGTCTGTTGTTGCCTGAACAGACTCAGAGACCAGGGAAGAGATTCATACTTCAGTTACTCTCCTTCTTCCATCAGCCACCTGTCCAAGACCTCTCAAGCTTTATTTAATTCGACCCACGGGGGTATAAGAAGCACACCAACGGTGTGTGTGTGCGTGTGTGTGTGTGGGCAGATGAAAAAAACCAGCTTGTTGGAATGAGATGCATCGCTGGCAGGTCATCATTAAAGGGCCCTCGCAGACCTTCAGCCAAGTGGTTTTGACAGGCAGTTTCAGATCAGAGGACAGCCAGCCGTCCAGCCATCAAAGCCAGGCTCTGTTCCATGCCAACCCTGACTCTGGCAAAGTCTGTGTTGTTTGTGACTTAACCAGGCTCATCACAAGTGAGGCGAGGTCTCGTGTTTCATTTCATCCATCAGCTAAATCTGACATGTTTTCTCTCCCCCCCCTCTCTCTCCTCGTCTTCCCTCTCTTCTTTCTCTCTGTCCCCCCCCCTCTCTCTCTCCTCGTCTTCCCTCTCTTCTTTCTCTCTACCCCCCCCCCTCTCTCTCTCTCTCCTCGTCTTCCCTCTCTTCTTTCTCTCTACCCCCCCCCTCTCTCTCTCCTCGTCTTCCCTCTCTTCTTTCTCTCTACCCCCCCCTCACTCTCTCCTCGTCTTCCCTCTCTTCTTTCTCTCTACCCCCCCCCCTCTCTCTCTCCTCGTCTTCCCTCTCTTCTTTCTCTCTGTCCCCCCCCCCTCTCTCTCTCCTCGTCTTCCCTCTCTTCTTTCTCTCTACCCCCCCCCCTCACGCTCTCCTCGTCTTCCCTCTCTTCTTTCTCTCTACCCCCCCCTCTCTCTCTCCTCGTCTTCCCTCTCTTCTTTCTCTCTGTCTCCCCCCCTCATTCTCTCCTCGTCTTCCCTCTCTTCTTTCTCTCTGTCTCCCCCCCTCACTCTCTCCTCGTCTTCCCTCTCTTCTTTCTCTCTACCCCCCCTCTCTCTCTCCTCGTCTTCCCTCTCTTCTTTCTCTCTGTCTCCCCCCCTCACTCTCTCCTCGTCTTCCCTCTCTTCTTTCTCTCTGTCTCCCCCCCTCACTCTCTCCTCGTCTTCCCTCTCTTCTTTCTCTCTGTCTCCCCCCCCTCTCTCTCTCCTCGTCTTCCCTCTCTTCTTTCTCTCTGTCTCCCCCCCTCACTCTCTCCTCGTCTTCCCTCTCTTCTTTCTCTCTACCCCCCCCCTCTCTCTCTCCTCGTCTTCCCTCTCTTCTTTCTCTCTGTCTCCCCCCCTCACTCTCTCCTCGTCTTCCCTCTCTTCTTTCTCTCTGTCTCCCCCCCTCTCTCTCTCCTCGTCTTCCCTCTCTTCTTTCTCTCTCTACCCCTCCCCCCCCCCCCCCGCAGAGACCATCCCCAAGAAGAAGCGCCAGTCCTGACAAGTTCAAGCGTCCGACACCACCCCCCTCCCCCAACACGCACTCAGGGGCGCAACCTCTCCCCCCTCCGGCCCAGCCCATGGTCCAGTCCATGTCCTCCCCAGCAGCTATGTCACAGCACGCCTCCCAGCCGCCCCCCTCTCAGCCCTCCTCCCAGCCTTAACACACGCGTGTACTGTGTCACGCCAAGCCCACTTGTGCAGCCTGGAAGTTTCAGCTCGTCCACACAGCACGTCTGGACAGGCCGGCAAACACATTACCCCCAAGGTGAGGCCGCAAGGCACACCACTCCGAGGGGAACCGGACTGACTTAAAAACGCTGTGCTTTCTGGGATTTGTAGGCTGTAGTCTGTTCACACCGTCTCGTACCTGTATGTATGCGTGTTAGTTTATTGTTTTTTATTTTTCGCTTCGGGACACTTGCCGATTTGGAGTTGTTGTTGTTGTGGTGACTGAACAGCTGCGCATATGAAAATAAAACGTGTTGGTTTTGGTTGAGTGGATGGATGGATGGGTCTCCATGGCTACAGGACCATATGCGACTGCAGTTATCCATCCCTCCACCTTTACGTTTGAAGCAACTTAAGCAATCACCTCCCAGTTAAAAAAAATCCATGAAAATACTGCAAGAGATATTGTAAAAGAAAATGTAACTTCAGGAGTTACTCCATTATAGGGCATTGATCTGAGGGAGTGAGCGCCAATATACCTACTTTTTCATTTTAGTCTTTCAAAAAATGTCAATGCCAATTTCTCGTCAAGGAAAACAATATAAACTTGGAGATGGATACATACTCTGGTACATAAACTATAGATTGACATCGCCTTTTCAGGTTCTAAATATGTAGCCTGAGGTTTTAAAAAGTTATGTACTCATGTCTCTCTCTATTTCTCTTTTCTTCCCTCCTGCTCCTACTTGCTCTCCCTCTCTCTCTGCCTCTCTCTCTCTCTCTGCCTCTCTCTCTCTGCCTCTCTCTCTGCCTCTCTCTCTGCCTCTCTCTCAGCCTCTCTCTCTCTCTGCCTCTCTCTCTCTCTCTCTCTGCCTCTCTCTCTGCCTCTCTCTCTCTCTGGTGTAATTCTGAAAGCTTTGGTCGACCCTATGGATATTCCTCATAAAGAATCATAATGCTCTTTACACACTAAATATACATACTGCTATAACATTCTAAATGAATGGTACTGTTGAACTACATTTCTGTATGAATAAAAGCTCTTGTGAAGATCAATTAGTTGTTTCTGTTTTCTTTGAAAATGAACGAACAGCTCGTGGATCTTTTGATGGAGCCATCAACAACATCAGAATCAGAATGGTTTTTTTTTGCCATGAAAGTTTGCACAGACAAGGAATTTGCTTTGGCAGGAAGGTGCAAACATTAAACATATAGGAATCTAAAATTTAAATATGAGGACTAACTATACTAAGGGTGCATAACTAGCAATACTAAGTGGAATAAAAATAAACCACAATAAAATATAAGTTGCAGTAATTTACAATATAAAAATACAGAAAATACAAATATTACAAAAAACATGAAATGCATGAATGGGTTTTTAAATATTATGTTTTGGAAGTAAGGAATGTGAGATGTTTTGGTGGTTGAACAAGTAAGAAGAAAATTCTTCAAAAGAGTTTTGGTGACACCACTTGATGGATCATAATATTCACAGCATCTGAAATAGTATCATGATGGAAAGTTATTTTGACTTGAACGGGATTAAAGGACTAGAACAATGGCCCTTTGGCAGAGCCTCCAGTACTACACTCAAATTTGAATCATAGGCAACCTTTAAAACAAATGTCAAACTGAGCCCAAGCACAGCTTTGTGTATATGAAAGAGTTCTTGTCTGTCTTGGTTTTCAGTTATCCTCTTCAGTTATGCAAGCCGACCTCTGCTCTTCTGCTCCTGCATTTATAAGTCAGCTAATAAAGTAATTAATGGCAATGGACTATGTTCTAGGGTGTGTAACAGAATTGTTGAAAGTGGAGTAATATGTCTGAACTCGTTTTTTTTCTGTTGATTGCCAGTCACTAGCATATCTCCAAATAAGACCCTGACCCAGGATTATAATGTTTTCTATTTGGCGTCAACATTGACAGTGGTCTGACTATCACAAGCCCCACTTATTGTGCTTCGCCAGTCTGCCTAGGGAGAACTGTAACATTTAAAATCGTGAAACAGAATTGATTTACTATCTGCTAAAAAGGAAAAACTCGTGGCAAACCACAAACAAATCAACCGTTGCCAAAAGTGCAGTAGAAATATTCAGATTAACAAAGTGTTCTTTAATCCGTTTGCTGCAGTTTGACCATGCTGAGTGTGATACAAGATAAACACCCCTACCCTGTGTTTCCCTACTGGCCTCAGCACCCTCCATGGATGCTAATCTCGGCTAAGAACTATTTCATTTTAAGCTGCTTTCTCCCCCACAGCCTCTTGGACTGCACCCTGGCACTGCGCCTGCTCCCACGTCAGGTCTACCTGGTTTGGACTGGTTCTGGCCGGTTGAAGGAAGTACCCTGTATTACTGTACTCCACACAATGATGAGCGTGATAAACATGTATAATGTGAGAGCAATAACCCTGGAAGTGCAGGGCTACGGGGATTAGACGAGAACCTGAGAACCTTCTCTACCTAAAGAATCAAGGCCCGACTTTGGTCAAAGGTTACTAGAGACAGGACCATTTCACACATTCGGGACCGAAAACAAGACCTCCCACAACACAGTATTACACACTGATATCCTTGTTGAAAGGCTGTTGTGGATTTGGATGTGACTGACGTCTCTGGATATGTAGTTGTTCCATCACGCAGGGCCCCAGATCAGCAACCTGAACTAATGCAAGCAAGGATCCAGACTGGGGCACTATGAGCGGTCACATCAGGAGGCGCAGTGCCCTCTGCCCCATCACCCTCAGAGCCCCGTGGCAGAGCCAACATGGCCGTTTATCCACCCGCAGGACGCCTCTTGGTGTTTTACTCCACCCGAACCCCTATATCCCTCACCAGGGTGGACTTTATGGAGGCCAACATCTCCTCCTGAGGTCTCTATTTCACATGTGGTAACAGAGGATGCTAGGAGAAGGAGGGGGGAAAGGGGGGGGGGGACTTTGAGTGTTCTGGTGAGGCGCTAGAATCCTCATCCCAGATACGTGTTATTGTCCCTGTGCAGCAAAGGCTGGTGGTGTGGGTTTGTGTGCAGTTTATATTGAGACCTATTCTGTGTTTTGTCATGTATATTGTGTTCTATTTTTGTTTTAGTGTTTCCGTTTCCATTGCTTGTCTCTGAATTAGTTAAAACGTTTGGATGTGGTTCAGTGCTTTCATTAAGTCTGGTCAGAAAGAACAGGCCTTTGCAGTACCAGGGAAGAACACAACTAACCGCTCTCTCATTCTTCTTTACCCCTCTCTTGAGGAATAAGGGGATTACGAATTATAATTCTTCCCGTAAGACTCGCAGTCTGTGGGAAACTGCAAGTTAGTTTGGAACATTCGGTGCTCCAAAGTCAATCAGTCTTTCCTGGAGTAAAAATCCACATTCTTGAGGTAAAGCTGAAAAGGAAGGTATGTCAGAGATCAGTGGAAAGCTCCAGTTCTTTAGGTCACTGACAGTCTGTAAAATGTACAGTTAACCGCCTTAAAACTATAGCCTATAAACCAGACAGGTATGCCGATTTTTTTTTTACGATTTATAATTTGATCACTAAACCACGAACCGGTCAAAGTAGCCATAGCCACTCATATGAGCAACATATCCTTCTTTTAAATGGAAGGATAGTCATTGGTCTAATGTTAGACGTTGGTTTGGCTGCGAGGTAAAGTTCAGAGCTGGGATAGACTAAGATGTGTGATTATTGCTGCTATTTATTTGAATCCCTGTTAGGCTGTGTCCCATGTTTACCCTCTTAAACGCTCTAAAATGATCTAGGCCACTTCAGACGCTCATTTATGCCTCGCAGTTCATCAACTCAGAATGGAAACGAGGAAACCCAGTCCCATCCGCGTCAGAAGGAAACACGCGCCGAGTCCACCCTGTTATTGCCTTATTCAGCAACCGGTTCAGACTGGACCCTGCGGAATATTAACAATGTTCCCGACAAGTATCATTTTATTTTCAAACTTCATACTAGCCTCGCGCACTTCCCGTTAGTAGAACTATGCCAAAACTACATGATTCACTTGTAGTTATGTTTAGTTAAAGGGAGATTTTATTATGTGGTTGCATACCCTATAGTACTTTTATTTTTTACTGAAGGACCACTGTTTGAGAAGAACATTCCACCAGATTTTACTTGAGTTGGAACACTTTGAGGTGTATTAGGCCTATCACCAGGTAGGCTAATTTCAAAGAATAACTTTAATTGATTTACTAAACTAATGTTTGCATGCTGTCAACAGATATTAACACCTTGCCCTATGTCATTAATCCACTAATGGTGCTTTGAATGATGGAGTATAGCATATGCCTACTAAATTAGCATGTTTACAACATTTCCCTCTCTGGGGCTTTTTGATGGGCTTGTTAGTGAGCCATATTTGCGCGCTCCAGCCTCACAGTGGCAAACGACTTTCCACACTTTCTTCCTCAAGCCTATCGTATAAGCCGGACCTGCAGGAACAGCTTGGAACCGGTTTGTTTTCCGCCAACAAAGCCGTATAAAACTGATAGTATGCGCGGATCTGATGCTGGTGTGTGCGGCATATTAAGGTCTGTGCACACGGACCTAGGCGTGCGCCACGGTCCGCAGATAGTTCGGTCATTTTCTTGTAGCATAGCATATTTGCTCCATACATAGGGATATTACCGAGAAACAGCCCTCCATGGCATCGGTCTGTAGGCAAACGTGCCACTATCTTGCAGGTGTCGATTGTTATTTTTGTTGACGTAGTGGAGGTAAGACGCATGTATTAAGCTCCTTATTTCTCCAAAAACATGTTGTTACGTGTTATCCTTCATGCAGGCGAAACACGTTACATTTAATCATGCTAAATACAAGTCGCATGTTTAGATTGGATTGAGTGATATATTCGTATTTTTTTGCGGGTGCTTACAAGTGTATTGTTTATCAAGCTAAAGAGGCATCCACCCAATGACTTTAATGACTGAGGTGCGTAACTTTTGCGACTGTTCCGCTGATCAGCTTTGGCGAAAAGAGAGGGGGATAGTGGGGTCGGCAAGATGCTGCACCACTGCAGAAAAAGTTGCTTGCATTAACAAATTATTCATGAACTGGCATTTAAAAAAAACTCAGTCCGGGAAACGCCCCTCATATGTCCAGGTTTCCGTGCCAGATCAGTTAGGAAAACATAACAGGTGAAAGAACATGGAAGAAGTAGGCTGTTCGGTTTCAGTTCTCCCCTCCTTTAAGGTGTGGTCAGATTGAGGGAACAAAAACGGCCGTTGGGACGTGGAACGATGCAGTCAGTTTAGGACACAAGACAGGTTGTCTGCCTGCCTGGTTGACCAGGCAAGAAAACTATCAGCCTTCTGTACATCAAGGCTGTGCTGTAGGTAAGCAGTGTGTGTAACTTAGGCTGTAGACTAAATCTTAAAAAGGTGTTAGTAATTATTGTCTCTATTACTGAAGAATTAATGATCCTCATCATCATCCATTATTATTTTATTTTTCTGTGTTTTTCTCAGGAACCCTCCCAGTTTGCGGCCGTGAGAGTGAAGCAGGCAGCATGAGTGCTCAGGTCTCGGTGAAAGCGCTGGACGGAGGTTGGGGCTGGGTCATCATCATGGCCTCCTTCATGGCCCAGTTCCTGGCCTATGGCTCACCCCAGTCTGTGGGCGTCCTCTACCCAGAGTGGCTCAGTGCCTTCCAGGAGGGAAAAGGCATGACTGCCTGGGTCGGCTCCCTGGTCTCTGGAGTGGGACTAATAGCCAGTGAGTAAAGAAGCTTTACTCTCCTTTAATCTACAAATATCTGCTTACTGTACAGAACAATAAATCATGATTTGGCTCCATCTGAGAGAGCACTGTTTTCCGTTTTTCGTGAAGTGGGTCATGCTGTCACAGACGTTGTGCTAGACCAAGTCATGGAAGTGGAAGTTCTTGGCTGATAGTGGTGAAATATTGAAGCACTTTCATAAGCACGTCTTCCCTGTGTAAGACATAGAAGGTCACTTTATTATCGAGGATGATAAACATGAGAAAGAAAGATATATGGTAGACACAGGGAGACAATGGCTGAGGTTAGATTTTGAGTGTTAGAAACAGAAAACATATATATATATATATAAATAATCAAAACACAATTTTTATTTTATTTTATAGTGACCTTGCTTGATGTAGGCGCTCTTCAGGTCGGGGGAATTATTTTGTCCAACAGTATCATAAATAGCAGACCTCCTTTATCCCTGTTTACAAGTACCACTCGCCGTGTCTACTAAGGCTCCTTTCCTGCACATAGACACCAGTTCTGTGAAATTCATGACTAGGCAGATCCCGCCCCCCTCCCGTGCTGTGTCACAAGTCTCGGCCTGTGTGCTGCAGTCTTACGCCATGGGCCTTCTTCGTTGCTGATGCAGGGGCAGAGACAATAGCAGGGAGAGAAGTGTGTGTGGAGGGGGGGATGCAGAGGGTTGTGATTGGCTGTTCTTCACACACACCCTCGGGGTATCCGGAGTTAAGATCGGGAAACCGTAATTCGATATATCTATGCAGCACTGACATTCACACACAACCACCTAGGCGTCATCTTTGCATTGTCTTCAGTATTTCCTATGTAGAATTAGACACGACTGAAAGAGATGGTCAGGCCAATCCGATCCAGTAGTAATTAAATGCCCTGCTATTGGTGAGTGATTAAATATAGCCTTGAAAAGTTATCGGGATAGAGCTGAATTGGACTTGGCACCGGTCATACATTGCAGTGTTTAATGAGGAGCAGCAGGTGTGTGGACCAGAGGGGGTGATACAATCTCCTCAAGCTTGGCCCAAGGCCTTTAGCATATTCTCTGAAGGGTTTCTAAACTGGTATTACCGGACCCCATTTGTGGTTTTGTCCCCCTTATTGGGAGATAAATAGATAAGCCATTGTCTGTCAGTGTGCTTTAAAACGAGAATGCTGCTAGGGTGAGGACAACAGAGAAGCTTAATCATAAATGTCCTTTCCCCAAACCTTTAATCTCTGCTCAGGTGTTGATTACTATTATTGATATATTTCAGGGCCTGAAGTGACTTTTGTCTTGTAAACATGCAAGGAAAAGGGGTGGAAGCTAGACAAACAAGCCACTGATGTAGACCATGAAGAATCATTATCCTCTGTATAGCTCTGTATTTGTTGTCACAGCCATAATAACTGTCAGATCCAGAGCGAGAAGAAAAAAGCCAGTCACATGGCTTGAACTGAACACTAAGTTTATATTCCATTAAACAGTCCACATTTAACCACTCACCCTAGCTGTGAGTGGTTTTGGTTAAGAAATCTACATGTTTTTGACCACTTCCCAAACTCAGAGGGCCTATTGTGTAACAAATCTCTCTCTTTCTCTCTCTCTATTTCTCACTCTATTTCTCTCTCTATTTCTCTCTCTCTGTCTGTCTGTCTGTCTGTCTGTCTCTCTCTCTCTCTCTCTCTCTCTCTCTCTCTCTCTCTCTCTCTCTCTCTCTCTCTCTCTCTCTCTCTCTCTCTCTCTCTCTCTCTCTCTCTCTCTCTCTCTCTCTCTCTCTCTCTCTCCACAGGTCCTGTCTGCAGTGCCTGTGTGGACAACTTTGGTGCTCGCCCTGTGACCATCTTCAGTGGCGTGATGGTGGCAGGCGGTCTAATGCTCAGTGCCTTTGCCCCCAATGTCCAGTTCCTCATCTTCTCTTACGGGATTGTTGTCGGTGAGTGAGCAAGAACATTGGGTTCTTCCTGAAACACCTGTGGGTCACGTGACCCAGTCCAGAGTTGGTGAAATCGAAACTCGTGGCCTTGTCACTGTGGGAAAAAATGACTGGAATGTTCTCGTCTGGTAGTCATGAGGAGAGGAGGAGTGATAAATGTTCTAGAGATCCTCTGTGGTTTCAATCCCTTAACATCAACCGGATTACTAAATGAAATGCACAAGTGTTCTCAGCAAATCGGAACTTCCCCAGTCACAGTTTTTGATACAGAGCAGTGGGTACGAGTAGAATTGTTTTGAGTCTGCTGTATTTGAAAATGTTCCTCAAACATTTTTTTTTACAATCGCTGCTCATATTATGTAGGATGTCCAGTGTGAGATGTAGCAAGATCCAGATCCAGATCTCCACGTGACTGATGACTCGGGTAACCCCTAGCAGAGTTTCAGCCCCTGTCACAGCCTATTATCCAACACCTACTCACAGCTGTGCAATGCTTGGGGGGTTAGAGCCCAATAGACATCAACACTGCTTGTCACTCTAACCCAAGAGGCAGGCAATGCATATTTAAAGAAGGGGGGAGTGGGGTATTTATAGACTGGCTTCTTAGGCTGTGCTCATGTGCACACATGCAACTCAATCTCTTTCTCTATTCATGCTTTTCACTAATCATACAGCAGTAAAACTTGCCTGAGAAACAATGCTATTTTGTGATGCAGGCCCTACTAGTTATAAATTGGACTTTATAATGTCTTTAAGTAATCGTTTGAACGTTAAGAGACGACGTATCCTCGAATAAACTGTGCTTATGAACCGTCTTTTTTCCTGTTTGCCTCTTCCCAGGCCTTGGCTGCGGTCTTGTCTATGCTGCCACGTTGACCATCACCTGTCAGTACTTTGACAAGAGACGAGGCCTTGCCCTTGGCATTGTCACCACAGGTACTTCAGCCCCTCCTGCGCTCTCTGGCATACCAGTTCTCCATGCTCAGTTCTTTCATGTATGAGAAGCCGGAAGTCTTGGAATACCAAGGTAAACATACCAAGGTAGCAGCCAGCAGTGACTTTGTTTAGGGACATGGACTGACGACAACGTTGGCTGGTAACGGTTGGGGCCAACTTTTTTGTTTTTCCTTCCCACTGAGAACAAGACAATCCCATTTAAAGACCTTTACTTCATTGATATTTTACCTTAAAATTAAACTTTGACAGACTATGCTTGTGACTGGACTGCCCTTTTTTACATTACATTGTTTAAAAAAAACTAAAAACAATTCGATTTAGACAGCAGGTTTCCTTTAGTCAATAGCTTTTATTCAATGAACCATTGTTTATTACCAAAAGCACCATAACTAAATCATCCCTCTCTCCCATAGGCACCAGTGTGGGAGGGTTCCTCTATGCCACCGCTCAGAATGAGCTGATCGTGCTGTTTGGCCTTGACGGCTGCCTGCTCATCATCGGAGCCCTGGCTCTCAACCTGATGGCCTGCGCGGGCTTCATGCGACCTCTGAACCTGCCAGGTTACTACCTGAAACGGAAGGCTGCCCTGGAGCGAAACACCGAAGAGCAGATCTTTGAGAAACCTCCAGTGGAGGACCTGAAGATCACACCGAGCTCCACGGAGAAAAACGAGGTGGTCAAAGAATTTCTCATCACCATCGATGCCAAAGACCTCACCCCGGCGCCCTCCGCGGAGAAGAAAGGGAGCTTTCTGTGTGGCTCGACCATCGTGAGAGTCATCAAGGAGAAGCGGCATGCGTACAGCAAGTACATGCATTCCACTGCCGAGTTCCTGCACGACCGGGCCTTCGTGGCCCTGTGCGTCGCTCTCTTCCTCTTCAGCCTGGGTGCCTTTCCTCCAGTTCTCTTCATGGAGGACGTTGCCCAGAGCGAAGGCCTCATCGACGAGGTCGCCATCATTCCCCTGGTTTCCATAGTAGCCATCACCACCGGCGTGGGAAAGCTTGCACTGGGTGCTCTGGCTGACGTGAGGTGGATAAACAGCCTGTACTTGTATGCCTTCACTCTGCTGGGCACCGGGAGTGCTCTGCTCCTCATCCCCCTCTGTAAGAGCTACTTGGGCCTGCAGATCCTCTCCGCTGTGGTGGGCTTCTTCTCTGGGAACTGGTCTCTCACGTCGTACATCACCACCAAGATTGTGGGCATGGACAGGCTGACACAAGCCCATGGAATCCTCATGTGCTTCGGGGGGTGTGGGATCGTGCTGGGACCACCTGTTGTTGGTAAGATGTTATTACTGTTTGATTTCAGGAGTTTGATTGTCATTATTGTTAAACAAAATGGAGAAGGTACAGGTTCAGTTAAAGGTATTTACTAAATGTTACAAAATACTAACTCTTTTTGACAATACTCTGATAAATCATAAGGGATAAAATGCATCATAAAGGGATAGGGATAAAATCATCATAAAATGCAAACTGGCGTTGAGCTGAATTGAATTCACTGAAGCATCACGGTGACCTGTTTCGCTTTTTCTGTCTTTATCTTCCAGGGTGGTTCTTCGACTGGACACAGTCGTATGACCTGGCGTTCTACTTCAGCGGAGGCTGTGTGCTCCTTGGTGGGTTCCTGCTCTTCCTGTGTGTGTTGCCATGCTGGGACAGGAAGAAGACAAACAACAACAGACCAGACATCCAGTACACCAGCAATTGTGACAGAGTCGCTTCTGTAGCTTGAGCACTAATCTTCTTAGCTACTTCCTGGTACAAATATGTTCTGATGAACCTAACATACTCTGGAAAGAGTTTGCTCTGTGTGGCAGACAGATTTCATTTTGTTAAACCTGAGGGGAAACCTGGAATTTGTGTTCCATGCTGAATACCTTTGAAAGAGTTCACATGCATGTGCATGGGTGTGAGTTCATATGGATTGCCTTATTTTACAGGGCCTATTCAACAACATGATTGATGACAAGATTAATACATTACGGTATGTTTACTTCCAGAAACCAGTTGTGGACCTTCACTGGGTTCAAACTAAAAATGTTCTTTGGCTGTGGTTGACCCTGTGGAGATACATAAACCAACCTGTGGATATGTTGGTTATCACTGAAAACACTGTTTAGATTGTTTTGTCTTTTTAAAACCATATTGCAAAACGGAGTTCCAATTCCAAAGATTAGCCCGGGAAACAATACAGGGATTCGAAATGAGGGAATGCACTTTAAAGTACCGTGTTGTGAGACGCACAAAATCGTCTTTCTTTCTTGTTTTTTGTTCTGTTTTTATTTATTTATTTTTCTTTAGAACTTCCCTGTGTTACCAAAGTGAGATTATGGTGGATATCTATAAACAAGTAATGCCTGATGAATAATTCAAGCCTTGCTTCAAAAGAATAACCATAAAATGCATTTGTCATGTACTGTACTTGTACTGTATTTGGCTTTTAATGTTTAAAATGGTATGTGCGTGTATAGTCTGGTACAGTTCTGCCTTTAAACAGACTAAGAACATATGAAAAGGCCTTGATACAGGAACAGATGTGGACCAGTTGTCCGGTTTGTCTCTACTAGCATGTTGGTTTTCCCTGAAGCATGCTGACCCTGTTTGCTGCATTACATCACCAGGCTGGTCCTATTGATTACATGTACTTTTAAATTATGTTTTGGTGTGTGTGTGTGTGTGTGTGTGTGTGTGCGTGTGCGTGTGTGTGTGTGTGTGTGTGTGTGTGTGTGTGTGTGTGTGTGTGTGTGTGTGTGTGTGTGTGTGTGTGTGTGTGTGTGCGTGTCCACCCACAAAGGTGCCATTATTCCTTTTTTTATTTTGATATAGCCCTTTTTTGTAAAGTCTGCTCAATGTATGTTTATAAGCTTTTAAATGCACTGAGCCAGGCATAGATTAGAACATTTGTCATTTTATTATTGTTATTATTGGAATCCGTAATATTTCTAAGGAATATAATAATTTTAATACAGGCCTACTTAGCTACTTGTGAGTTAAACATATTCAATAACACTTTCTTCAGGTCTAAGACTTCTAATTCTCAGTCTTAAGACAGTAGCCTACAGTGTCTAAATGAAGTATTAAGTAAAATGCTGTGACTCTAGTTTGCTGACAGTCTTTATAATTTTTAACCAGTTCTTATTATTTTGTCAGTGTTACAGTTTTTGTTTGCATTCTATTGTTCTGTTTTATTAGAACTGTAATTTTCTAAAATAATAGCCTAATAAAAAAATTATTTACCAAAAAAGCAAAGGATAGGCTATTATTATTGAACCTACACATATAGCCTACTACTGATTAATTATTTAATCAATTTTTATTGACAGAGGTAGAGCTATTTCTTCCGATCTTCCGACATCCCACAGCAAGAGTTTCCAGCAAGAGTTTCCACTCTCTGAAAAATGTTACTTTATGATGTGTCTCATAAAAAGTTAGACGTAGGTGAATGTAAAAACCAGTATTTGCCATTTATCCATACAATGGCCAGCAGTTATGGCAACCAAAGATTAGAAGAACAATACATTCTTTGTGGCAACTCCTCAGATAATCCCCATAGTTACAATAATTATTGTCACGTGACTAGCAACATGTAAACATTGGAGACCAGCTAGCTATGCAGCAATCAAGATTGACTCGAAATTCGACTAGTCTACATTTAAACTCTGACCAATGGAAATTTTAATTTATCTGTTGTATAGCTAGATAATATGTCTATGAGCAATACCAAACTAAATAGAATATTGTACTTTGCGTAGGAATATTGATCGGGGGAAAAGAACAGCTCAAGAACAGGGGATCGACTACAGTATATGATGCTGAATTTGGAGTGCAAGGACAGTAACGTTAGCCACGCTAGCTAGCTCTTTTGTCAGACCAGATGGGAGCAAGCGCTTCAGTATATCTTTGTGTAAGGTTAAACTTTTTTATTTCAGAGACTATCGGTCAACATTAACACTGAGTTGCAACTACCGGACTACCTAGTTACACAGTTTAGTGGATCTAAAAGGCAGCATCTTTTGGCAAAGCTGAAAGCATCTACTGTAGTCGTTTTTCAAGTGATGCTCTCCACGTCTCCTGCCCTGAGGCTGCTGCACAAATGTATTCTAACACATAGATAAGACTGCTTAGTATATATGTTTCCTCCTAATGCAATATGAAGTTATTTGCAGAGCAGACTGTTGCTAGAGACTGAAACTTCACACTTTCTTGTAGTTTATAGGGTCTTAGTTATTTAGAGAGTTTCAGGGACACCCACACGAAACAATTCGTAACTTTCCACACTATACGCAGTGCCGTGAAAAAGATTTTCCCTAAAATGTAAAAGTCTCTAAGTCGCAAATGAGAAGTTTAAAGCTTTAGAATATTATATAGCAATAATGATGATTGCAGCTTTCACAGTGTGGGCTATATCTTCTCAAACTTTAGGCACTTACATGTTTATTCTGTTTTGTCTACAGAACGATCCAGCCACCGTGCGAATTCTGAAGCACAATGCTAAGATCAGCCCTGAGCCTGTGGTTCCAGACCAAGGACCCCACGCCGGCACTGTGTTCGGAGTTGCCCTGGAAACACTTAGGGATGAAAACCAGCTTGAATGTGGGGTTCCCCTCGTACTGCAACACATGGTTGAGTACCTGGATAGAAATGGTAAACCTCAGAGTCGACACACACACAGACACAGATGTGCTCGTAGCACAGATTCCAGATTCTCCCCTCTACTCTCTCATCCCGTCTCTCTCTCTTCCTGTCTTCCGTCTCCCGCCCTCCAGGTGTGCATCAGAGAGGGCTGTTTCGTCTGTCCGGCTCTGTGGTGAGGACCAGGCTCCTGAGGCAGAGGTGGGACAGGGGGGAGGTGGTGGACCTGGAGCAGGAGGGAGACGTGCCCACCGTGGCTTCCCTTCTCAAGCTCTTCCTCAGGGAGCTCCCAGGGGCGCTCGTACCGGAGCCCCAGCGCAAGGACCTGGTCGCCAGCCTCGCAGGTACCGAGGCCGGAGCAAGGGCAGGGGCCGGGGCCGGACCCCAGAACATGAATGACACCACGCCTAAGTCCAGAACTGTTACCTTTGTATTGGGGAGTCCAGGGCACTGGAACTCAAAGTATTGACAGAGATTCTTTGGGAAACAAACCCTACGGCGTTCTCGGCATAGCCAACGACCTAGATGTTGTTTTACTCACAGTGGCTAGCTGTTGACCTGTGGATTCTATTTTACCATGACTAATTCAGGCTGGAGATGTCTACATTTTCATGTGAACATGTTGTTTTGTTTTCTCAGAGGGGGCTGATGGAGCACAGCTAAACATGGCCCTGAGACAGAAGTTCAACAGCCTGCCTGCTGACAACCACAGCATCTTGTCCTACCTCATCCACTTCCTGTCCAGGGTGGCCTCTCACAGCCAGTCCAATCACATGCCAGTGGAGAACCTTGCCACAGTCTTTGGACCCTGTATATTCCAGTGAGTCATTGTTGCCAGTCAACCCGCTTATCTCTTAAACCAGTTTGGAGACATCCAGTAGGGCCATATCAGGCCATTAAACTAGAACAACCTATAAAGATAGAAGATTGTGCCCGTAACATGATCGTACAAAACAAGAACGGCCACACTTTCACTCTTATCGGATGATGTGTCATCATCCCTATAAAATCCCCTTGCACTTTAGCTCAGGACAACATTAGTGAGGCAGTTTCAGGGTTGTCTTTAGTGCAGTTGCAATAATGGGGGGGGGGGGGGGGGGGGGTAGGGTGGAGGGTTGGCAGTGTTTAGGAAATGGGTGTGGAGTGGTTTGACAGGGCTGGACTGCTTGGGTGTACGGAACATTGTTTCAACAGCAGCTTCCTCTTAGTTTACGCAACGCTGCTGTCAAAGTATACAAACATGACCCCCAGAGGTTCACCCACAGATAGTTGTCTCTGTCCCTGTCCTTGCTCTGCTCCAGTCCCGACTCTTATTTAAACCCAGTCAACACCCTCTCGGCTGCCCGATGCTGGAAATAAGCAAGGAATGTAATGGCCAGCAGAGTTTGTTGAGAGTTTTGTTGAGGTGTACATTTTAGTGAGTGAGAGAAAATGACAGCTGATGGAAGGCTGGAGGAGAACATGTTGTGTACAGACAGACGGTCTTAAGCCTCTGTATGACGTTGGAAATGTTTAGAGAGGAGGAGAGAGGGTGGGAGAAAGAGAGGGAAACAAAGATGTACAAAAGATTGGTGGTGAGTGAGAGACACTGAAACACAGTGAGAGAGAAAGAGAGAGGAGAGAGAAGAGAGAGAGGAGAGAGAGAGCGCAGCAGCTGCCACAAGGGCATTCCTGTCCCCCCACACTGTAAGTCCTCTCCCCCCCTCTTCTCCAAACACACTGTCACACATACCCAGCCTACATCCCCTGGTTAAAGACCCTGCCTTTTCTATACCTAACACATGCTCCCGTTAACACGAGACAGGTTTTATTTGACCTCTTCCATAACCCTCTCTCAGCCTCTTCATCCAAAGGTTCAGTACTCTATGTTCCAAGTCCGTCTTTCCACGAACACGCACGTCCGATGGGATGAGGCGTCGTGGAGAGATGCGCTCCGCTGAGCCCCCGTCTCCTACGCCTGGGAGGGCTTTCTAGTCGGACAGTCGTACGCTTGAGGCTCTGACAGTCCTCATCTGGTCCTCTGACCTCCACCACGTTCAGACTAACCACAAACAAACTATTAATATCCATATGTTTCCCCTGACCCCCTTTTCAGTGTAGCTTGCCCCCCCTTCCCGCCTTCAATCTAAAAAAAACATGAACAGATGGTATCAAAACAATTAGACTCTCTCAGGTTGACTGGTGTGTCGGAAAGGTTCTAGGCTTTTGGAGAGGTCAGGGAGGGTTAGCCAGAATTGCTGGAATGTAGGGCAGTGTTTGGTGTTGAATGGGCTGGCTACATTGTTTTGAGGAAAGATAGGTCACTAACTTGCTTGGAGATTTTGACACTATCAGTAACTTACTACACTTGTAACCTGCACTACAACCACACCTCCACTAGGGGGAACTCTATAGATACATAATAGATATTCAATAAGCACATCCAATAAAAAAAAAAAAACGAAGGTTCAAACACTGAATACAAACAGTCTCAGACTTTCTGACTTTGTCATGTGGATTCCAGAGTGACTTAGTCACAGAGCTGTTTATTCGGTAGACACTGACTAACCCTTCCTGAGTTTTGCCTCCCTCCCAGCTCTCATCATAGGGAGCGACCAGGGGGTGTTGACTGGGTCTGAACCCCCTGTGTGTGTGTCTCTGCCCTGGCCTCAGGGTCCCTGCCAGCCCCAGGATGCTGGAGGAGCAGAGTGTGTGTAACGCCTTACTGCTGCACCTGCTCCGAAACCAGGCTGTCCTCCTCCACCCTCCCCCGGAGCTTCTGCAACCGCCCCGCCCTCCCCCTGCCTGGTACCCCACCCCCTCGCCCCCTCCCCCGCCCCTCTCGGCCCTGTCTCTTCCACAGGTAAGAGACATTTTTTCCCTTATTCCCTAAGTTTAACTTTTCTTTTTTTTTCCTCAAACTTGTATTGGCAAATGAGATTCATCACGTCGTCTTACAGTTTGCAGTTGGCTGACAGAGCCTGGTACCAGATTAACACTGAGCTCTTTAAACAAAGAAGGTGGAATTCAGTTTCCTGTCGGTGTGAACTTTAAACTATCAAATCCCATTCCGAAAGCAGTTCTAGAAGCCGAGCGGTGACCTGACCGTGACCCCTCGTTGAACTCTGTTAAGCCGGCAGAACAGCAGACCGTCGACGGCTCCATGTCAGCTACTGAACCGATGAACTGGTTTTGTGTTGCCCCTTCCAGGCTCATCTCTGCCCCTCGCGCTCAGAGGACAGCGAGACTGGGCTGCAGGCCGACCACAGCCTGGACACCACAGGCACCAGCAGCACCAGTCACACGTGGACCCTCACAAACCTGCCCAGGTACAGGCCACGGGCTGAGCTTCCATACACCCCTACACAACCCTGTAGCTTAGCAGAGAAGGCTCTTTTCATATAAACATGAGGAGCAGCCTGTCCTCTCTTGACTGATGATTATCTGCAATTTACAGTCTAAAAATAGCCTTGTTGACAATAAGTAGCTGTTGTGGCAGTGGTGATGAGTTGGTGGTGAGTTCAGGGGCTGTGCTCTGCCCTGATTCACCGCTCTATCTCTGCACCTTGTGCCCTGTGTGGCTTGCAAACCTTTATGAAGTGTTGTTGATTATGTACAGAATGTGTCCTTGTACAATAGATGGAAATCTTGTGTTATCCAAGTCGATGATTGTGGAGCTTGTTTTTGCAGTGCGTGCACTAACAAAGTGTCTCTGCTATAGCAGAGGCTGTGTGTGTGTGTGTGTGTGTGTGTGTGTGTGTGTGTGTGCGTGCGTGTGTGTGTGTGTGCGTGTGTGTGTGCGTGTGTGTGTTTGTGTAAGCAAATAAAAGAAAAACATACTGTTTACGATGCAGTTAGTCTGCAGTTTGACCCTTTGTCTGTCGGAAATCTGCACATTGTATATTGACTCGCCCTTGACGTCGATTACAGGAAATACCACAGAATTTCCTGGCCAACCTTCTCCCCTTTCACAAAGCGCAGTTGTGCAAAAATGTTACACGCGAGTCAGAAATGTGCTTTCCCTCAGGGCTGAGCTGCTGACAGCGGGCCTGCTCTGAAACTGTGGCCGTGAATCAGACAGCGTGTGTGTCTGTATATAGAGTCAGGCTCCAGGCCAGTCTTTTCTACATTTACATTTACATTTTAGTCATTTAGCAGACGCTCTTATCCAGTGCGACTTACAGTAAGTACAGGGACATTCACCCCGAGGAAAGTAGGGTGAAGTGCCTTGCCCAAGGACACAACATCATTTGGCACGGCCTGAATCGAACCAACAACCTTCTGATTACTAGCCCAATTCCCTAACCGCTCAGCCATCTGACCCCCAATGCATCTAGCCATGCTGCTGTCAGAGAACCTGAAACACTCTACCTCTGTGTCATTAGAATAGCTTCTCACATCGCACTTTAATGTTGTTGAACATCAGTTTGTTCACACTCTCTTGTTACAGCAATTCATGAGTTCTTCTTCGTTTCTATGGCTCAGCAGGAGCTAAGTGTGATGGTCAGGACAGGTGACAAGCTGTTGAAACTGTCTGCCTCTTACAGGTCAGAACAGCACACATGTTGGTCTAATGACGAACAGCTCTGTTGAGCTGCCATTGCAGGCCCTCCAGTCCGGTCAGGGAATCTCTCTGTCTTCCATACACATTTTTCAACCTTTCAAAACAAAAACAAAATATGTTTTCAATCTGTTTTCACACACAACCCGACACAAAAAGTTTCTTGTGTTTTTTTAATGTTTTCTTGTTACCTTCTGCCTTGCTCCATGGTAGCTTCGTAGACTATCTTAGGTTTGTTGTGCGTGATAGCCAGGATATGAAATGAGAATGTGTATTTGCAGCGTTACTCTCCAGTGAACCGTGAGGAACATGTATCCTCCCACGTTGCTGCTGGAAAGAGCCGGAAAGTGGAACAATGACAAATTGGTCCCTAAGATAAATCAGCGTGTTGCAGCCATCTGTTCCCAAGTTACTTTTTACTCTAAAACTTGGAGGCTTCGCCCGTTAGCAAGTGCAAAATAGAAACGTCTATTTTTGTGTCTTGAATGTGATTACCAAGTACTTGGCATGCAGCGAGAGCACCTCATTACCATGTTTGCTCTTCCAGTCCGTCGGGACCGCACGTGACTGCGTGTTCACGTGAACTCAGTGATTCACGGCTGTGCACCCCAGTGTGTGTACCTGAACGTTCACTGTTGTGTGTGTGTGTGTGTGTGTGTGTGTGTGAGAGCTGAAGCCTCTAGGTTGGTTTGTACTAAAGTAAAGAGAAAGAGATGGAAAGGTCATCGCTCTCTCTCTCTCTCTCTCTCTCTCTCTCTCTCTCTCTCTCTCTCTCTCTCTCTCTCTCTCTCTCTCTCTCTCTCTCTCTCTCTCTCTCTCTCTCTCTCTCTCTCTCTCTCTCTCTCTCTCTCTCTCTCTGGGTCAGTTGTCCTACACTGTAGTCTGTATACGCTGACAAGACCAGACACTTTGTCTTCATTGTAGTCTGGTGCCTGTGTGCCCTGTGGGTACGTACACAGCAGGACACACACACACACGTTCCATCACATTCACTGACACAGGACTTGGTATATTGGGCTGGTATCTGAGATGTGCCTATGTGCCAGACTCTCCCTTGTCTCTCCATGTCAGGCACATCCTCACGCTGCTTCTTCTCTGGTGGTGAGTGCTGTTATCAAGGCTCTCTGGGGCAACACATGTCCTGGTCTGCAGCCCTCTGGTCCAGTTAGAGCTCTCAAGTGTGTGTGGTTTGGGTAACTAGACCACACCAGAACGTCACTGGTCAGCGCTGACCGCAACGCTCTCTGGCCAGTATCGCACTCGACCCCAGAATGATCCCACTCAGGGACCATGTGTCAGACCGAGAGCCAGAGACTGTCTTCACTCTCCTACTTCGTCACGTTTGGGTCTAATTATACCCAGGCTGTCTGGGCCTGTCTGGCGTCCGTGTGTGTGTGTGTGTATGTTCACTTGAGCCTCTGTATCTGTGTGTGTGTGCAGGGCTGAGATTTATGGTCAGCTAGCCATGATGTGACTACAGTCCAGATATATGTCCAGGCTCTCCTCTCTCTCTCTGTGATGTATGGAGGTCTGTCTTGCCTCCTCTCCCCCCCCTCCCCATCAATCCTTAGTGAGTCATGACTCAGATCTCTCTCATCTATGGTATCTTCAGATGTCTGCCTACGAACGCTGGGGCGCTCAGCAGAGAGTCTCTATCTGAGGACTGCGAGGGGGAAGAGCTAGGCTCTATGACATCATCGTTAGTCTTCTGACACGGTCTGACCTACTTCCACCTCAGAGCCAGCGGTCCTATTGGCCGACCCCTGAAAATGACCAATGACCGGAACACACAGTGTCGCGTCACTCGTCCTTTCTGACTGTGTGTGTGTGTGTGTGTGTGTGGGCTCATGTGGAGGGCGGATTGTTTCTGTTCTAGTGCTGTGCCTCTGGGTATCACTGGCTTCTCCCTTCCTGACCCCCCCCCCCCCCCCCCTCTTCTCTGTCTAAAACCACAAGCCCACATCAGATGCAGACTCCTCCCTGGGCCCTGAGCTGAGTGTGTGTTCTGCTCCGACATTTAGCCTTTTCACTCATTGAGCAGACGCTTTTAATCTGAAAAGAGACGTAGAAATAGTGCGTGTAGAAAGTAGAGCAGCAGTCCGGTGCCCGATGTTCTCCTGTCTGCTGTGCTTCAGTCTCCCAGAGGGCCGACAGGATGTGACAGACCTGTAAGTAAGACATGAGCGTTTCCACCTCGATCAGCTTGCTGGTAGGAATGCAGAGTTTGCCTTGAATACCTCAGAATGTACTGGATGAAAACTAATTTTAGGCTAATTTATCTTTAATTGAAATATTGTTATTAATTTGACTAATTTTACCTTTAATTTTACCTTGAATACCTCAGAATGGACTGGATGAAAACTAATTTTAAACTAATTTTAAGCTAATTTATCTTTGATTGAAATATTGTTATTAATTTGACTAATTTTAACATTAATGTCCCTTGTAGTGGATGTTGATTTGGGGCCAGTAAGTTCCCTGTCATGCTGCCTGTTGTATTTATTTTGTTCAATTCAGAGTGAATCCTGTTCTTGTTAATGATGTCACAGACGTGAACGACCTCAGGAACAGGCTTGTTATTCCAGATGCATAACTAGAACAAACAATAACCTTTTAGTGCTATTTATTTTCCTTATAATGTGTTCGTTAGCCACACCCAAACACTTATGTCAACGTTAAGTAAACATTTTAAATCCATTTAGTCTAGGATGATTTAGACTCGGGAATATATCAAAATACAGTAAAAAGAGTTTATACTCTTAAGCTAGCAATGTAAAGCATTTATTTTGGCCTCATATTTCTTTCTCTGTCTCTTCCCTCTCCTCTCTCACTCTTCAGACCCGACCTCCTGGATGTTGGCAGTGAGAGCAGTGCCCAGCGGCTGGTCTCAGACCTGCTAGAAAGAGGAAGAGATGGAGAGGCTGATTCTGTGTCTCTCTGCTCCACTGATATAGGAACAGTTTTCAAAGAGGACTGTTATCTGGTGGGTATTGCAGATGCGCTTTCTCTCTATCTCTCTCTCTCTCTCTCTCTCTCTCTCTCATCTCTCTCTCTCTCTCTCTCTCTCTCTCTCTCTCTCTCTCTCTCTCTCTCTTTAGTTTACCAGAAGCGGGTGCAATTAGCAGTGAATATTATGAAGTGAAATATGAAACTGTCAAATTGTACCTTCACATCTATAATTAGACATGACATGTAGATTCTGCTGTTTTAAACAGGGTGCAGGGTGAAAAATGTATTCAGAGTCTTTGTGGAGTGTTCTAATAGATGTGTTGTATTTTAGGTTTCTCGGGATCTGAATCAGGACCTGTGGAGGTCTGAGCAACCCAGAGGCTGGTCGGAGAGCAGCCAGGCCCAGACCCAGGCCCAGACCCAGGCCCAGAACCGAGTCCCAACCCACAGTCAGCACAGCGAGAGGTGAGGGGGTATGGTTTCTTGATCCTTCTTGCCTCCTTTCAAAAACTCCACATCAATATTAGTAGGACACAGCCAGATCTGAAGGCATCCGTCTGCCACAGGGTAGAATCAGCAGAGTGAGACCCAGCCTCAATGCAAGGCCTTCTCTCTGCTTGGTTGTGTGTTGTGGTGTGGTGTGGTGTGTTGTGGTGTGTTGTGGTGTGTTGTGGTATGTTGTGGTGTGTTGTGTGTTGTGGTGTCGTGGTGAGGATAATCCCTTCCTCGGGCTCCTGCTCTCTCTTCTAGCTGTTTCTCAGCTCAGCTCAGTAAGTAGGTTAGCAGAACACAGTACAGCCTGCTGATACAGCTCCAGTCTGACTCCAGTCTGACTCCAGTCCCAATAACTGCTGCCCTCCCTGGACAAGGCACCCCTGCCCCACGACGCACAGCAGGGTGGCACCCTGCCCCACAACGCACAGCAGGGTGCCACCCTGCCCCACGACCCACAGCAGGGTGCCACCCTGCCCCACGACCCACAGTAGGGTGGCACCCGGGCCCCATGGCAGGCCCTCGACCAGACAGCTCCATAGATGTTGTTAATGGAGATGATGGTTCCAGGGAGATATTGTAGCAGGTCTCTCTCTCGGAAAACAGGGCCATAACTGATATGGTATAGGAGATAGCAGAGCAGAGCTAGTATGAAATGTCAACATGGTTACCAGGGGTACTGGTTCTGGCTTTCTGAAGTGGTTTTAGGTGCAGTTGACATGAAAGCGTTTAACTAAAGTACATTACATTTACATTTAGTCATTTAGAAGATGCTCTTATCCAGAGCGACTTACAGTAAGTACAGGGACATTCCCCCTGAGGCAAGTAGGGTGAAGTGCCTTGCCCAAGGACACAATGTCATTTGGCACAACCGGGAATTGAACTGGCAACGTTCTGATTACTAGCCCGATTCCCTAACCGCTCAGCCACCTGACTCCTTAGTAGACCCGTAACAGGATGATACTCTGGTTGACTTTGCGTTGCTTGTTTGCAGAGTGACATGCGGACGCTTGGAGCTCACAGATGCGGAGAAGGTAAAACTAAACTATTAAAACCTCTCGGGGCGCGGGGGGGGGGGGGGGTCATGAGTGCGTCACCAGGGCGACGGCAAGACAGCGTCGAGGTACAGCTTGTAACAGCGAGAGCGACGATTAGGGCGATGAACGCGTCTGCCTGGCCGGATGCAAAATGTACTCAGAATGAACGCATCCGCGGTTGAAGTGGAGTTTAAACGGCTGGATAATTGGCTAATTAAATTCCAGTCTGCAGGCAATGATTTCAATTTAGATAGGGGTCATTCTCCTAATTAGCTCACTCTCTGTGTGTATTTCTTTTTTCATTTGAAAGTTGGCTTTTGCGAGTGTGTGTTTGTGTGCGTGTGGAGGGAGGGAGAGGGATGTGTGTGTGTGTGTGTATGGGAGAGTTATAGTGTGGGTGAGGTGACTAATCATGTTTGTCTCTGCCTAGGAGCGAGGAGGAGGAGAAGATGGCTGCAGCTTGTGTTGTGATGACGTGAGTATACTGTTGTTTTCTCTCTGTCTCTTTGTCTCTGTCTCTTGTCTTCTTCCCTTGTTGATCTCTTTCTGTGTGGTACGGAGCCAGGGCAAAGGGAGGGAGGGGAGGGGAGGGGAGGGGAGGGGAGGGGAGGGGAGGGGAGGGGAGGGGAGGGAGGGAGGGAGGGGAGGGAGGGAGGGAGGAGCAGCCCCCCTTAACACTGCACACACACAAAGCACACACACAGAGCACACACACACACAACCTCGGTCTTCTGACCACCCGCTATCCCGGCAAGACAAGCTAAGCCTCGTCGACGTTGCCACGGAAACACCTCGGCGCATGGTTTTTCCAGGCGCTTCCCAGTGCGCCGTGAATAACCCATGCGAGGGAGAGCGGAGCGTTGGACGGGGAACGCCGACCAGACAGGGAGAGCAGACTCACCGGAGCGGGGAGCGTCGGACGGGGAACGCCGACCAGACTGGGAGAGCAGACTCACCGGAGCGGGGAGCGTCGGACGGGGAACGCCGACCAGACTGGGAGAGCAGACTCACCGGAGCGGGGAGCGACTCACAGCGACACTGACTCTGCATCGAATTCAGGAATTTCCGATGGGAATGAATTGAACTTGGAAAGGCTGACGCGTCGAAATCAGACTGTGTCTGTGGAGGTAGTGAGGCGATCCAGACCTGAGGGGGGAGAGAAGCACTGAGCCAAGCCCCAGTTACAAGACTGATTTAGGGCTAACCTCACTCGCCCCTCTCTCCCTCAACGCTGTAACCACTGAGGTGTCAGAGGAACGGCCCCCCTCACCCCCAGATCAGGACCAGCTCTGAGCTCCAGGATCCTTCAGCTCCTCCTCCTCCTCGGGCCCAGCGAGGGGAGGTCTTCCTGGCCTCCTCCATCTCATCCTGAGGACATGTTCTGCTTCTGTTTCCAGAGCCCCTCCCTGAAGCAGCAGGCACTGGAAACTGAGTTGGGCCTCCCGCCCCCGGAGGACCGACCCCCCAGAGAGGACCCCGGAACACGATCCTCACCTGGCCCCTGTGTCAAAGACCCCCCAAGCCCGGCTGCTTCCTGCCTCCACGCTCCTCCTCCCCAGGACCGGATCATCACCCCTCCACACACAGGTAAGAGGACTGATATCTCCCCCTCTCCCCCAGCATCAAATCCATTCCCCCTCACTTTCCTCCATACCACCGAGCCTCGGACCCTTTCATCATAGTGCATGTCATTTTTTTGTTCTTGATACTCAGTGGTTGAATGTTGACATGCGTCTCTGCGTGGTGAAAGCTGTGTGTGCTGGCTGTGGGCAGGTGTGGCGCAGCAGTCTAGGGGATCAGAAACCAGGAGGCTGTCTGGCACAGCGCACAGCACACAGCGCACAGGACACAGCACACAGGACACAGCACACAGGACACAGCACACAGGACACAGCACACAGCGCACAGGACACAGCACATAGGACACAGCGCACAGGACACAGCACACAGGACACAGCACACAGCACACAGGACACAGGACACAGGACACAGCACACAGGACACAGCACACAGGACACAGCACACAGGACACAGCACACAGGACACAGCACACATGACACAGCACACAGGACACAGCAGCACACAGCACACAGCAACACAGGACACAGCAGCACACAGAACACAGCACACAGGACACAGCACACAGGACACAGCAGCACAGGACACAGCACACAGCGCACAGGACACAGCACACAGGACACAGCAGCACAGGACACAGCACACAGCACACAGGACACAGCAGCACACAGCACACAGAACACAGTACACAGGACAAAGCACACAGCGCACAGGACACAGCACACAGCGCACGGGACACAGCAGCACACAGCAACAGCTACCTTGTACAGCCCTGGTGCTGGTTGTTTGTTTTTGAATGGCAGGTGGTCAGCAACAACTTGTTTGTTCAGACCTCTCTGTTGTAACTGTCTCCATGCATTCTCACTGTAAATGAAAGACAATAGGAAATGTATCAAATTGATTATATCAAATGTATGACATTGTCTCTTAACACAGTATGTACCCTCTTCTCTCTCTCTACTCCAGAACCCGCCCCAGTCAAGCAGCTCTCCACTTCTACCTCCGAGGGGGGTGAAAGTCCAGACCCCCAGCCCCAGACCCAGTGTTCCCCCTGCTCCAGCCCCCTGCTCCTGCACATCGCGGAGGGAGATTGCCCCCTGCCGTCCCCTCGATGTTCCAGCCTCAGCCTGAGTCAGCGCTTCAACACAGACCCCGACAGCGCGCCCTCCCCCCCTTGCGCACAGATCAGGATGTAAGCTGTGGAGCAATGTGTGTGTGTGTGTGTGTCTGTGTGTGTGTGTGTCTGTGTGTGTGTGTGTGTGTGTGTGTCTGTGTGTCTGTGTGTGTGTGTGTGTGTGTGTGTGTGTGTGTGTGTGTGTGGGGGGGGGAGTATAAGTATAAATTATAATAGAATAAATATTAAAGTAGTATAAAAAAACATGCGTATAATTAAAAGCACAAAGTATATAAGGTGCAAATACTTATACTTTATATAAGGTTATACTTATAAGTATATACTAATACTTTATTACGTATAAGTATTTATTGAGTTAGTCAACCTGGAGTCTATTTGTGGACTCCAGGTTGGAGTCAATACTTGACTGCCTGCATCAGGACACACAGTGATGAATGTGTGTCAGATGGCTGAGCGGTTAGGGAGTCGGGCTAGTAATCAGAAGGTTGTTGGTTTGATTCCCGACCGTGCCATATGACATTGTGTCCTTGGGCAAGGCACTTCACCCTACTTGCCTCGGGGGGAATGTCTCTGTACTTACTGTAAGTCGCTCTGGATAAGAGTGTCTGCTAAATGACTAAATGTAAAAGTGTGTTGTGGTGTCCAGGGCTCGCTGCACTGTGAGGTCCCTGCCAGCGGAGGGCGCTCCCGAGGCCCTGTCAGTCACCATGCTGAACAGACACGTCCACCAGCTGAGGAGGAGGATCAGGCGCTTTGAGGAGCGCTTTGAGCAAGAGCGCCACTACAGGGTGAGAGGACAACATGGCTGCCGGCTTCTTAGGAAATGTCGAGTCATGTCGCGTTTCATCCTGCAGCACGAGAGGGATGGATGGCTGCAGTTACAGTTTAGCTTTGCCTTGTTTGTGTGATTGCTTCATGAATGCTTTGCCTGGTTTGTGTGAGTGCTTCATGAATGCTTCGCCTGGTTTGTGTGAGTGCTTCATGAATGCTTCGCCTGGTTTGTGTGAGTGCTTCATGAAGGCTTTGCCTGGTTTGTGTGAGTGCTTCATGAATGCTTCGCCTGGTTTGTGTGAGTGCTTCATGAATGCTTCGCCTGGTTTGTGTGAGTGCTTCATGAATGCTTCGCCTGGTTTGTGTGAGTGCTTCATGAATGCTTTGCCTGGTTTATGTGAGTGCTACCTCCTCGTCTACATATTTCAACTAGACCTCTGAAACGAGGTCTAGTTGGTTTGTTTTCCAATGACTTCAGGCAGGGGTTGTGTCCTGACTAAACTTTTTCACTCAAGTTAAAGAATTACGGGCTCTGACATATACTTAAGTACAAAGTATCCATTACTACCACCTGTTTTAGTGTCACACTGGTAACTGGACCTCACATCAATTGAATACATTAATACAAAAACACTACAGGCGCATTCGCCAGGAATCCTTTTTGACGCCGACAATTTGGAACATCTCCCTCATATATGGCCATGGGTGATCAGGAATGTCTCTATTCTCAGTCATGTCGACATCGCTAACTCCCTCTACAACAGTGTAATAACAACATAATATCAGTGTAACAGCAGTGTAATAACAACACAATAACAACAATGTAAAAACAGTATAATAACAACATAACAGTATAATAACAGTGTAACGTGTGTGAATATCAGGAGGAAACAGCTCTCTCTGCTGGACAACATGGGTCACTACGCCCTCAGCTCTTTAACCCCGGTCCTGTTCTCTCCTCATGACACCACAGACAGATCAACAGGAGGATGTTGCTTCTACTGGTCATGAATTACAGAAAAGTGGTGATTCTAGCTTTGTCCTTGACGTGCTGTTTCCTTGGTGAATGTGTTTGTGGCAGCCGGCTCATAACGATAAGACAGCCCACCCAGAGATGTCCCGGCTGATGAAGGAGATCACCAGGTCACGCAAGCAGCTCAAAGGTGAAAAGTTCTCCAGGTTTACAGTCTGGACTGGTCTGGACTTGTCTGATCCCCATGTTCATAAACATTCCTATGTACAGTATTGTTTGTAAGCCCCTCCCTCCATCCAGAGCTGAAGCTACGTCAGTGTGTGGAGGGGCTGAGGGATCAGGATGGAGCTCTGGGTTCCTGCAGAGCCGCCAGCGGCCAGCAGAGGGCGGTGGAGCAGCAGCACAGCAGCAACAACAGCCGGCCCTCGCTGGAGGAGACCGTCCTGACCCTGACGCGCAGGCTGAGAGAGCGGCGGGAGGAGCTCCACCTGCCGGACGAGACCAAGGTACAGGAGCTTCCTGCCCCACAAGGGGACATGGGGGGGGGGGGGGTACAGGAGCTTCCTGCCCCACAGGGGGACATGGGGGGGTACAGGAGCTTCCTGCCCCACAGGGGGACATGGGGGGGGTACAGGAGCTTCCTGCCCCACAGGGGGACATGGGGGGGGTACAGGAGCTTCCTGCCCCACAGGGGGACATGGGGGGGGTACAGGAGCTTCCTGCCCCACAGGGGGACATGGGGGGGTACAGGAGCTTCCTGCCCCACAGGGGGACATGGGGGGGGTACAGGAGCTTCCTGCCCCACAGGGGGACATGGGGGGGTACAGGAGCTTCCTGCCCCACAGGGGGACATGGGGGGGTACAGGAGCTTCCTGCCCCACAGGGGGACATGGGGGGGGTACAGGAGCTTCCTGCCCCACAGGGGGACATGGGGGGGGTACAGGAGCTTCCTGCCCCACAGGGGGACATGGGGGGGTACAGGAGCTTCCTGCCCCACAGGGGGACATGGGGGGGGTACAGGAGCTTCCTGCCCCACAGGGGGACATGGGGGGGTACAGGAGCTTCCTGCCCCACAGGGGGACATGGGGGGGTACAGGAGCTTCCTGCCCCACAGGGGGACATGGGGGGGGTACAGGAGCTTCCTGCCCCACAGGGGGACATGGGGGGGGGGGGGGTACAGGAGCTTCCTGCCCCACAGGGGGACATGGTAGTACTTGTGTGAAGGGTTCGGTGCATCTCAGGTCTTTCCTGACTACAGCTGTGTGTGCGTGTGTGTGTCATTCCAGGAGATGAACCAGGCTCAGACGGCTCTGGAGAAGATCAGCCTGCAGAAGTGCCTGTTGTACTTTGAGAGCCAGCATGGACGGCCGGTGAGGAGACCACACGTGCTGCATCTTCATCTGGGTCATACATGGTGGTTATGAACACGTAAAAAGGACCATGTGCATTGCCCCCCCACCCTGTGTGTGTGTGTGTGCATGCAGAGCTCCAGACAGGAGCGAGCCCTGATGAAGCCTCTGTACGATCGCTACCGCCTGGTCAAGCAGCTTCTGTGCACAACGCCGTTCATCACCACCATAGTGAGTGTCCCTCTCCCTCTCCTCTCACTCCCTCTCACTCTCCCTCTCTCTCCCTCTCTCTCCCTCTCCTCTCACTCTCACTCACTCTCCCTCTCCTCTCCCTCTCCCTCTCTGCTGCACTCACACGATCACTGTCACACACACACAATCTCTCTCTCACACACCTCAACCGTCAGAAGCCTTGCTTACGGGTGTGTGTGTACCCGCAGGAGGAAGAGGAGGGTTCTGATGAAGAGTGTGTGAAGGCTGGCCCCCTGCCCCTCGCCCCGGCGCCACCACGCGCGCCCTCAGACGACACTCTGCGCGTGCCGCTCCAGGATGCGACCGACACGCCCCTGGTGTCCCCTCTGGACGAGGTCAAAGGTCTTCAGGCTCCCAGCGTCACCATAGCAACTCTCCACGAGGCACCAAGGTACAGATCATCTAATCCCACCCCTCCTTCCAATTAATATGAGGTGTGGAAGTTTTAATTATTATAAATGTGAAGTTTTTAGTCAGTATCTACACACACACACACACTGCCACACAATCTCAATGAGTGTGTGTATCTCCTCTGGCCCCGCCCCTCTGCAGGGCGGAGCTTCTGGAGCAGCTGAAGGCCACGCGGGCTGAGAAGAGGAGAGTCCGCCTGCTGCTACGGGGCTTCGAGGAGACCTTATACTCCCAGACGGGCCGGTGAGAGCAACACCAAACCTCACTGCCTTTCACTTATCCTTTTGCCTTTTTTTTTTATTCATCTTTTAACAAACTTGAACATTTGGTTTTCATAGTTTCAACAATGCCATGTGAAAAACAAAAACATCCACAATAAAGGCTAACCCCCCCCCACCCCATCGTCATCAGAATGATAGACCAGCGAGATGCACACTCACTTAACGTCAACACCACATAGAAGCAGAGACCACAGCTCTGAACTGTACACATCTTTTGCTCTGTACATCGGGCTAATCCATAGTTTTTTTTTTTTTTTTTTTGTCAAAAGTAAAATACAATATGTTCTGATTACAATACACAGTGTACAAAGCTATCTGAATAAGGCAACACAGGAACTAGACCAGTAATGAGGGTGGCTGCAGCTTATGCAGTCAGAAACGCTGAAGTGTGTGTGTACATGTTGGTCTCACTAGGAGTGTCCAGAAGGAGGACCGTGGACCAATGGCAGAGGAGTACTGCCAGTACAAAACCCTCAAAGGTAAGCTCCGCCTACTGGAAGCCCTGCTCAGTAAACAGGACACGCCCAAGACCTGCTGAGTCACCGTCTCTCACTGGGACTTTTAATCTGAAAGGAGTTTTTTTTTTTTTTTTTTTTCAACACTCCAGGAGTTTTTTTTTCAGAGCGTTCATTGTTAAAAGTGAGATTTGGTGGTACTTCTCTTTTCATGCCATGCTTATTATGTCTATGCACTTTAAATGGTTTGATGTCCACAATTGGAGAGAGAGATGGCAAAATTTGATTTTTTTTTATATGTTCTTCAACAACTCTCTTGTCTTGGTGACATAATATAAAATATTGTTGTCATGAAGCTAATGTAGCAAGTGTACACGCCTTCATTCCAAGAAGAAAAAAATAACGGATATTAACAGTTGATGTTAGATACATTTTAGCGATTTAAATGCTCTATTTATGGCACATTATTGTTTGTTTGTTTTTTTTCTTCCTGCAAAAAACACTGTTTGTCGACATAGAACAGGTACGTGGGTTAAGCTATAACGGTGCGCTATGATAAGTGCTGACTTGGCAAGAGGGAACTGTCACCCAAACACACAATCCGACAATCCTTTAGAATGTTTGTGAGTGTCAATCGGTTTTTGTCCTAGATTGTGCTATGATATGTAATAGTAGTCTCATAGTTAATATGAATTGTGACAATTCAAGTTATACATTACCCTTGGAAAAAGAATAGTTGTATATGTTAGCATAGTAGTGCAAGTTATTTCTGCTGTCAATTTTTTTTCTCCTTTGCTAGAAAAAAACCTGTTTCCCCCTCCCATAAATGCCATTATTTACTATGATCAAAGCTTTTGACATTGTGCACTTCTGGTTTATATTTTTTATATATCAATAAAAAATAAATATTTTTTCACATTTACTCTGCTAAACACAGTTTCTGGTTTTTCTTTCAACTAGAATAAATAAAACGGTAGCCATGGTCGGTAGAGGTACTGATAGTTGTCAAACTCATGCTGCACAGAACTGCATCATGCTTTTAAAGGTTACCGAAGTGCTTCGACTTCCAAGTTCAGACAGAGGCTGTTGCATTAGTATAGTCATTCTACAGCGGGTTTTTGTCCGTGTTTTTGCGTTACCTTTGGCATTAGGATGGCGATGCTGCAGGCCCAAGGTCAGTACCAGGCTCTACCACTACTAAGATCTGGAACAATATACTGAAACCCTCAGGTGAGACCAAGGAACACAAACATCTGAAGCACACAACAGAAAGAAGAACAGGTACAACGGAGAATCGGTAAAATGAGAAAACATTCTCAGTATTTGAGAAAAACTAGGAAAATAAAGAGGAGATAAGCTATGATTATCTGTGGGGTTTGTTAAAATGGTTAAAGGGTTCATCTATCAACTGGTGCTGGTTAACAGGGATGGATGGTAGGCTAACAGGCAGCGATGGATGGTTTGCTAGCGTGAACGGATGGTCGGCTAACAGGCAGCGATGAATGGTTTGCTAGCGGGAACGGATAGTTGGCTGGCGGGAATGGATGCTCGGCTAGCAGGCAAGGATGGATGGTTTGCTAGCGAGAACGGATGGTCGGCTAGCAGCCAGGGATGGATGGTTTGCTAGCGAGAACGGATGGTCGGCTAGCAGGCAGGGATGGATGGTTTGCTAGCGAGAATGGATGATCGGGCAGCTAGGCCAGAGGGAGGTGGGGTCCGTGGAGGGTTGGTCAGGGTCCCACATCTCAGCTGTAACAAGCTCAGATTCTTCTGCGGAGGCGGTTGGAGAGCTCCCCTCAGTAGATTGTGATCCTCTCAGACAGGCAGGGGGGATGAATGTGTGTGTGTGTGTGTGTGAGCACTTAACACTCTTTCTCCAAAGAGGATGCATTGCAGAGATATGTAATGTTTAGATTTGATGTGTGTGTTAAGTCTTTTTGGTGTGTACATGTGTGTTCAGGGGGGTCATAGTGTGTTTGTAGGGGTACATAGGCCTATACGTGTGTGTGTGTGGCGGTTCCAAAGTGTTCCAGGCCGGGGCCTCTCGCAGGCCTTAGCGCCCTACGCTGATGTTGCACGTCTTGCAGCTGGGGTCCTTCTTGGCGTTGAAGGTGGACAGGCTGTTCAGCTGGTGCCCGCTGATCTCCGCCACGGTGCCCTGCGCCAGGTCCAGGGGCTCCGTGTAGATCACCTCCAGGATCACGTCCTGGGCATGGTGGAACACCAGCCCCGCGCCCTCCCCCTCCTCCCGGGTGCACGTCAGGAAGCGGTTGTTGGTGATGTCCAGCGCCGAGAGCCTCTGCTTGCAGAAGTCGTCCCCGGGAGAGCCCTGAGGGGCCAGGACCAGGATGACGTAGTGGTAGGCCGTGTACATGCAGTAGAAGTCCGCGAAGTACAGGTTGGTGTTGGGGTTGAACAGGGCCTCGGCCTGCACCTGGAAGCGCATGCGGCCGTAGGTGGAGTCCTGGGGGGGCTTGCCGGTGTTGAACTCGGTGTTGCAGCTGAAGAAGATCCCCTCCAGCTTGCCGCTGATGGGGGAACCGTGGCTGCCGCTGTTGTCCTTCACCGAGGGCAGCATGCGGTTGTTCTGGTGCTCCCTGCAAAGAAGACAGACAGAACTCATCTACAACGAGGCTTCGGATTACACAAGTCAACCCGTTTATATTTTTATGTTTAGTTATTGTAATGTATCCGTTTATGGAAACGTGTTACTTCTTGGCATTAGTGGAATTTATTTTTTGAAATCAACATGGTTGAGACACGAAATGGAATAGGTCTGATTTATTCAAATGTTCTCAATTTCATCTGGTTAGGTCAAATTAGAATTTTGGGGGGTTTAAGATAAACAGGCATGTTAGGCACAAAGGAACTTAGGGGAAAGACTGTTCTCGGTTTCTCTGGATTGCATAAATGAACAGAATAACATTCAAAGCACAGGGTTTTTCCGAGGTAGGAAATTGCCAGTCCTGTCGCCTGTTAAACAAGTCTAGGCACTGCAGATTCAAATATCAGAGTAATTACACTGCTTCCACTTTAAAGGTTGTCATTATAATCATAATTGTCCTTTTGTTATGGTAATTATGCAATTACTCAGATCCAACCCAGGTCATCCGTACGGAGGCCTTCCCCTCAGGCGTCCACAAGGTGGTGCTATTTTGTCGACCATCGAAAACAAAGTTGTAAATAGGAATGATGTAGCTCAATGAATTATAAGCAAATTGTCATTAAATCACATTCATCAACCTAAACTGGGTTAAATGTTGATATGTTGAAAAGATATACTAAAAGATGAGGAGAAATAGAGATGCTGATAAAATGCAAATGAGAATGCACAAACCCTCATGATGTTTCTCATAATTGAGACATAGAAAGAGCTTTAGGCAGACTTTCCTGCAATAAACATGAGAAGCAACAGAAGAGGACCTGTCAACATGACCATGTCTACCTGGAACAACTGCAAGATGTCAGAGGTTATATATGGTATAGTTGCAAGAGGTCAGAGGTTATATATGGTATAGCTGCAAGAGGTCAGAGGTTATATATGGTATA
The DNA here is from genome assembly GCF_963692335.1 of Osmerus eperlanus. Classification (NCBI taxonomy): domain Eukaryota; kingdom Metazoa; phylum Chordata; class Actinopteri; order Osmeriformes; family Osmeridae; genus Osmerus; species Osmerus eperlanus. The sequence goes on from NC_085023.1 coordinate 19,614,485, forward strand.
GCTGCAAGAGGTCAGAGGTTATATATGGTATAGCTGTCAGAGGTCAGAGGTTATATATGGTATAGTTGCAAGAGGTCAGAGGTTATATATGGTATAGCTGCAAGAGGTCAGAGGTTATATATGGTATAGTTGCAAGAGGTCAGAGGTTATATATGGTATAGCTGCAAGAGGTCAGAGGTTATATATGGTATAGCTGCAAGAGGTCAGAGGTTATATATGGTATAGCTGCAAGAGGTCAGAGGTTATATATGGTATAGCTGTCAGAGGTCAGAGGTTATATATGGTATAGTTGCAAGAGGTCAGAGGTTATATATGGTATAGCTGCAAGAGGTCAGAGGTTATATATGGTATAGTTGCAAGAGGTCAGAGGTTATATATGGTATAGCTGCAAGAGGTCAGAGGTTATATATGGTATAGCTGCAAGAGGTCAGAGGTTATATATGGTATAGCTGCAAGAGGTCAGAGGTTATATATGGTATAGCTGCAAGAGGTCAGAGGTTATATATGGTATAGTTGCAAGAGGTCAGAGGTTATATATGGTATAGTTGCAAGAGGTCAGAGGTTATATATGGTGTGGGTGTGTGTGGACCCCTACCTGGCCTGGTCAAAGTACTCTTTGTTATGGTTCCTGTAGAAGACAGAGAAACGCAGCATCCTGCCAGCGATGACCTCCGCCTTCTCCAGAAGCTGGGTTAGATGCACCGAGGAGTAATCTACAAACGGGGAACAGAACATCTTAACGCAAATACACCCAGAAGAAATCTCACCACGCTGTACTCTTTAAGTCAGCAGCAAGACTTGCCGTCTAGACATAAACACTGCGGCTCATTAAGAAACCCCCCCTGATGCTGACTGCTGAGTGCCCTCCAGCTTTCTGACACATTACCTCCAGCCTTCCGCCTCTCCCTGCGCTCTCTAACCCCCCCCCCCCCCCTTAACAGTACCTGCACCTTGCTCAGACACTCAGTCGGCTGCATCCCCCATCCCTGCCTCGCTCTGCTCATTACAGACCCTTCCACTCAGCTTCTCTCTCTCCCTCTCTGTATCTCTTCATCTCTCTCTCTGTACCTTTCTCTCTCCCTCTCTGTATGTCTTCATCTCTCTCTCTGTACCTCTCTCTCTCCCTCTCTGTATCTCTTCATATCTCTCTCTGTACCTTTCTCTCTCCCTCTCTGTATCTCTTCATCTCTCTCTCTGTACCTTTCTCTCTCCCTCTCTGTATGTCTTCATCTCTCTCTGTACCTCTCTCTCTCCCTCTCTGTATCTCTTCATCTCTCTCTCTGTACCTTTCTCTCTCCCTCTCTGTATCTCTTCATCTCTCTCTCTGTACCTCTCTCTCTCCCTCTCTGTATGTCTTCATCTCTCTCTGTACCTCTCTCTCTCCCTCTCTGTATGTCTTCATCTCTCTCTCTGTACCTCTCTCTCTCCCTCTCTGTATCTCTTCATCTCTCTCTCTGTACCTTTCTCTCTCCCTCTCTGTATGTCTTCATCTCTCTCTGTACCTCTCTCCCTCTCTGTATCTCTTCATCTCTCTCTCTGTACCTCTCTCTCTCCCTCTCTGTATCTCTTCATCTCTCTCTCTGTACCTCTCTCTCTCCCTCTCTGTATCTCTTCATCTCTCTCTCTGTACCTCTCTCGCTCCCTCTCTGTATCTCTGTACCTCTCTCCCTGTCTACATCTCTCTACATCTCTCTCTCTCTGCCCTGACCCTGTCCTCCCTCACCAGCGGTGCAGAACTCGATGATCTCGCTCCACTCTGACACGGCGTAGTCTCCGTCGCTCTGCTTGGACGCCGTCTGGACCGCCACCGTGTACTCCGTACGAGGGCTGAGGAACCAATGGCCTCGCACCGTCATGGGGAGAGGCACCGCCTTCGCCACCAACTTGGTGGGGACATCCTGGAGGGAAGGGAGGGGGGGAATGGGAGAGAGTGAAGGAGGGAAATGAAGAGGAGGGAGGGAGAGTGGACAAAGTAGAAAGCTTGCAGTGAGTGGGAGAGTGTTGATGAGAGATTACACATCACATCCTGCACACATGCTTTCCATCCACACATGAACACATTAGAGACAGAACTCCAGCCTACAAGCTTTCAGCTACACAGACAACATATTGACCCTCATATCCCCCTATGTCAATCTTTATATATATATATATATATATATATATATATATATATAAAAGAAAGAAATCACAAGTCTAGTGTATTATGCTCCTTTCTCCTCTTCATCCAGCTCAGTTCCAATGTCCCTGCACAGTAGTAAGAGGTCTCACCTCACACACTGAGAAAGAAAACATCCAATTTAAAAACCTTTGAGCCTCCAGACACCCAGGACGAGATTGGAAGAGGGGAGTTGTGAAACTCGTATAATGTGTGTAAAGATAACCAATCCAATCCATTAGGTTAACTTCTGAAAGAGCTACAACCACAAATTGCCTGTGGAATGACTTGTTTTCCCCAGTGCAGTGGTAGCTTGTCCGCCAGGCAGTTTGAGTGTGTACATGCGGTGTGGGTGTTTATTATTATTAGCGCTCAGGTTCTGGAATGGTTCTCGTAGGGTGTGTGTAAGCGTTTGTTCCAGGAAGGAGTAAAAGGTTACTGTGTGTTTAGGTTTTGTTTGGTGTGTGCACAAAATGGCCTTCACCGTGACTCAGTAACTAATTTCGGCAGTTGCCTAATATCTTTAATTTGCTTAATGGATTCCTAAGACGTTACTCCACCGATATGATGAGAAAAATGAAGTCAAGACTTGACTATTTCAGCTTCAGAGATGGCAAAAGTACACACATCCTTCACTCAAGTAAAGTAGAAGTATAGATACTCATGTTGAAAAAGACTCAGGTAAAAGTACTGACTACACTTTTTCACTCAAGTTAATATAAAGTAAAGTGTGGGCTCTGTCGATAGTTTACCTTGTGTTTGAACATTTCTGTCGATAGTTTACCTTGTGTTTGAACATTTCTGTCGATAGTTTACCTTGTGTTTGAACATTTCTGTCGATAGTTTACCTTGTGTTTGAACATTTCTGTCGATAGTTTACCTTGTGTTTGAACTTGTTGGAGTTCTTGTTCTCCTTCTTGTTGAGGTCGATGAAGTAGTGGGTGATACGTTCCTTCACGCGGGGCTCCATGTCCCAGCAGATCTTAAAGGAGTCGCAGGTGATGCTGCTGATCTTGATGTTCTGAGGAACAGGAAGTTCCTCCATCTCCACGATGCCGCTGTCCTGGGATTTATTTCCTGTCAGACAGGAAGAGGAAGGTTCGGTTTGAAAGGAGGGTGGGGATCCAAATCAACATCAAATCATTAAAAATTACTATTTTAATTAACTAAAGAAAAATAAGTGCTGCAGTGCGCTACAGTCTAGCTTCATCGCGTCCTTTTGGCGAGGCCACACACACACACACACACAAACACACACACACACACACACAAACAGCAGAGATCCCAGCTGTCACTCTGCGTGCTCCATGTTGCAGCGCCTGCCTTCGAGCAGGGAGAGAGAAGTTGGCCGCCCTGCCTCGTGTACAGTACCTGTTGCCATGGCGACGGTCCAATTCTCCCTCGGCTTTGCTGGCGCCCCATAGGCCGGCATTAAATATTTCAAGCGCCGATTATTGTCGAAAAGGTATTTTTTACAGACAGCTTGATTTCAGTTTCTCTCTCATGACCAGATTCAAGACTGAGGACGAAAAGGAGAGCCTAGATTTCACTGTTTTAGACCTCACAAACTGCACATCAACTGGTTGGTCCACACTCTGTCCTTGCCTTTGTGAATAGTATGTGTATTTCTTAAAAGCAGTCAGTTCATGTATTCTTAATGCAGCACTGGTGCTCAACACAATCCATGCACAGAGAAATGCACCAAAACAACCGTCTCAATAAGGGGCTTTGTAGAGTTGAATATAGACTCTACAACACTATAAAACACGCACTTGGCATGGCAACAATGTGTTTTCTGTGTGAGCTCCAACTACAATCTCTGGACAGAATAATGTGGAATTCCGGGCGGTGAACACATCACTGAGGGGACAATGGGACAAGCACCAGACCATGGAACGCCCGTCGCCTAGCATGAGCTTGAGAGCCTGGGTGATAATTGAGGGATTCCATTCAACATGGTGCGGTTGTTCTTGAAGCGCAACGGTTCATGGGTGAAACCCTGACGTTGTGTCCGGTTATCCATTCACAAGGGGATTATTTACTAAACAAGACCTAAAGCGGTTATGGTATTTGTAGTCATGAGAAAATACCCTTCCTCACTCGCTAATATAGAAGTATTTGTTAGGAGTTTTAAGACTTATGACTTCAACTCTAGAAACTGGGTCTCTTTTAAACCGTGGAATATATTGACCATGGGGAACACAACTCAGATTTATTGTTTTCTCTCTTGTTCAGTGACCCAACCTACATTTGTCCTAATTACTAGTTAGCTGATTAGCAGGAATAGTAATCTTTACCTCACAGAGGTCTCCTTTTCTCTCTCACACAGGCTAAGCTGATCACTGAATGGATTGGGCTACATTGGAATAAACCTAATGAACCTACTAGCATAGCATAGCTTGGACTAAAGAGCAACATCACTGCTCTGACATTTATGCCTGTGAAACACTGGATGAGTGTCCAGCGTTACGTAGGCCTCTGGACAACACACACCCTGAATCCACTTATCAAAGTCTTGGCTATATTGCTATGAGAAAAAATATAAATTTCTAAATTGCCCGACTGTCCACGATTCTAAATTGTCTTGTGGTCTAGTGGTCAACCAACTCCATGGTAACCAAGACAATAATGTCATAATGTATTTAGAAGACGCTTTTAACCTAAGCAATTTAAACTAACTGACCAACCAGGGAGGTTGGAACCTTGTGATCTGCAGTCAACTGAGCTACACCCAACCCTGAAGGTGATCATCTTCAGATTAGAGCGCTGCAGGCCAGATGGAATCTAAAAGCCCAGAAGCTCCTCAGAGTTAACCTACACAGCAGCAATCCAACAGCACACATCACACCACCAGAGTGCAAACTTAACTCCTTATCTGTTTACATTGATTAACCTGTTTGTGTAACCATTACACTGACACATTCAGAGAGGGTAAGCCTCACTAATGCAATTAATGTTTTCCCCACACTCACAAGCACACATAGGTCTACTAACTGACACACAGGCTGGTGCTAACCCTAACTCCGGTATACAAATAGAAGAAGCTGCCACAAAATCTAGATTTTCAGGATACGTACAGTACACTTTTGACTGGTACTGTATGTGTTCCATTACATGCAACACATCCATTACATGGAATTACATAGTCCAATTAATAATAATGATCATCATTAGTTGTTATTATATAATCCTATAATCCACTATTTGGCAGTAGTTTTCTACCTAATAATCTGTTAGACAGTTAACCATCAATTACGCTCCATAAAAGCCTTCATACTCTCTCGCCTGCATAAAATATATGGCTCCTTCCAGTCTGGGCCTCTCTCCGGAGAGAGACAAGGCTGAACGGAGGAGGGAGGTCAAACAGTGAAGGGAAAGTAAAAGAATATCATGCTTAATAAAGAGCTCTGGCAGACTAGTATTCTCTCATCAGCAGCACAGTGTTCTCCTGGGGCCCCTTTCGGAATGACCCAAGTTGCTCTCCAACCAGGTAGAAGAGAGTGATTAAGCATCTACCTGCCTGCCTCCTGCCTACCAGCTAAACTCGCAATCTACACAGTACAACCCAGGTCAAAGCTAAACGTTGCCAGCTAAAAGTTGCCTTGTTCGTTTGCTAAGGAGAGACTGCACGTGTTTTGTAAATTATGATTTACAGTAACCAGTTGAACTTTCTATGCAAAAATATAGATTTATTGTAAGCTACTGTAAAATACTTGGCCTCGCACCTTTGGATGTACACTCGGCTGACGGTCGTCGCTACTCGGGGTTGAAACCCGCCATCTCCCGCCCAAACACCGCCAGCTACGTCAACGAAAAACTAGCTATTAGCTGGCGCGGGTGGCCTGTAGCTAGCTACATACCTGAGGAGTGAGTTTAACCGATCTATACTGGATATATTACCTCGACATGGAAAATGCTTCTTCCAGACTGTAGACAAGACAGGCAGGCACTCTTTCAACAGACGGACTTGAACGCAGATGGGTTCCGTTTATTTTTGGTTAGGCTAGACTAGCTACAGTAGCTACCTTGCTTAGTGGAGTTTACGATTTATCTATCTATTGCTAGCTACACAGATGTGAGCTATCCTCAAATCTGTCGATCCGGGGCAGACATTAATTCAGACTCAGACTGCACCGCCAAATTAGCTTCGACCAATGTATAGCGATGTAGTAGCTAGAGAGCTAGGTTAACTCCCTACGAGTTTTTAAATGGTCAATTTAACCTAGTTACAGGGCCATTTAGCTAGACTAACCCGAAAGCTAGCTATTCGTTGGCTCTAAGAACGTCCTACCCTTTTTTTCATCTGGCAGTAAGTGTATCATGCAGAATGTCTGGACTGCTGATTACATTTATATTTAGTCATTTAGCAGACGCTCTTACTGTATCCAGAGTGATTTGGGGAGTATTTCTCCTGGCACTGGCAGATTCTTTAGATCTGTTGTTTTTTAGCTTTATTAAGATTAATCACGGCAATTTTAGTGCTAATGTAATGCCCCCCCCCCCCCCCCCTAAGAAAATTGTAAAGCACAAAAATAGAAAACATACGGTCAGTTTTAATTCATGAGGCATCCGAATCTAGGCTACAGCACCGTCTTAAATGCTTGATTACATATGACAAAAATGTAAGTGCACAAGAAATCATACTTTGTCATGACAACCAGCCCTCACGTGGTACTGTAGCTGTGTGAATTGAAGATGACTGAGCTGTGGTTATGAATGTCAGCCGCCAGCAGATTGCAGCTAACTCACAGGTGCAGTGTGTTTAGCACCATTGAATCTGCATTGCAGTATCCGGACTGTGTTTCAACTAAGAACAGGACATCATGTGCAAGGTACTTTTTGCTCTGATGCTGTCTGAGCAAAAAATACCCAAGTATCAGAGATACACAAAGACCCAGACATCCCAACCTGCAGAGATTCATTTCCGGGAGGTAGCCCCCCCGCCCCCCCCCCTCTCCCCCCCCCTCTCCCCCTCCTTGGGATGTCTGAAGACCGGTTCATAGGCCACATACAGTAACTGTGTCTTACACATGACTGCAAGCACATTAGGGGGGTTATCAAGTAACAAAGAGACTATAAAATAACCACAAAGAGAGGAAAGCAATGACTAGTTGATTCGGAGTGAAGGATTCATAGAAACACAAAATAACATGGAACGGGATCTGTTCTAAATTTAACCATCTGTTCTTGCAAATTAATTAAATCTGAAAAGGCCTCTTGAGAAAATAAGATAGATAAGAGCGCTCATTCTTGTAAAAAAAAAAAGAAAAGAAAAAAGGGTGAGTCATTGTGTCACATTAACATTGAATTAGCATTTTTCAGTGGAGTTGGGAAATTATGTAAAATCCCTCAACAGCTTTTGTTTAGTCTTACTTTGGTGGTAATGTTACCTACACAGACATCTCACATAGTAGGCTTACATCATTTCGCCCATTTGAAATGGTAGTTACATTTATTTCTAGCAAGCTCTCAAGGGACTGTTTCCCCCGAAACACACACAATCTTATTCCAGGCTTCATAAACCATAATTCAAGCAATACATTTCATACTACAGACTAACCTGATACTTAATATTTCTGTTTCTGGCAAAAACCCAATAAGGTTGTGGCTAAAATCCCAAAGAACTGGTGGAAAATTGTCCCATTTGGTGGACATGAGTCATCGTATTGATAATATCTCTTGCCAGGCACGTGCCGGGCATGTCCGCCTACATGAAATATGGCCGACCCTTAGTCAGCCATGATGTCACAGAGCTCATCTCTGGATTCAGATCTGCATACCAAATCTGGTATAAACTGTATTTGTCACACATCACTAAAGGCTCAAAGTTAAATTTCATTCACTTAGCAGACATTGCATATAAAGTATAGCAGGCAATTAAGGTTCAGAAGTGTACGGTATTTCAGTGGTCAAGGAACTGTCTGTTTGCATCAGTTGCATCTATTTTTGGTTAATTCTTTCTAATTTTAATGTGGAAGATTTACTGTGGAAGAAAAAGTTCAGTAACTGCAGGTTCTTTTTACTACTGGTTGTATTTTTTGTAGATGAGTCTCTTTCTCTTATTCATCTCCCACCCACACACAAACACACACACACAGTGCTTGGTTACATTAATGACACCCATCCATCATAGCATCTCAAATACATAATGGCCACAGGAAGTCTACCCCTGTATGTTCCATGTGTCACTTCCAGCTTGCATGCAATGATTTAGAAGAACTTTGGGTGATTTAATCTATTTTGTTCAAATTGAATAGAGATCTGGTTAAAACAAGAACACACTGTATCACATCTGACACATTGGGAAAGTCTTGAGTCTTACAATCTGTTCCTCTAGATCTTAAGCATTATTTATTGAAGTTAGTGGTACTAAAATACAGCGTTTAGTATTATTTGTGGATGTTTGTCAGAACATGTAAGGGCATAGCCCCTAGATGTTTTCTCTACAGTGACAAATGAGCTCATCCTGAGTAAGAGAACATATAAGATACACTAAAACTGCCAGTGACAACTTCTCTCTGACAAAAGTAAGATTGAGTTAGTTTATAGAACATATCATTTTGAAATTGTCGGGAAGCCCAGAGGGGTGAGATCTGATATATACATATGATCACACCCTATGTGTTATTCAAGCCAGTATTTGTACGGTTTATTGTGATTGTTATGGAATTAAGAGTCTATCAACAGTGGAACTATGGGCTGGGCAGATGGATATTCACATGTAAATGAGAGATATAAGGCTGAAGCAACAAAAATGATATCTGACAACGACACTATTGTCTTTGGTAAACAGTTTACTGGGTAGTTAAATGGATTTGAAGTACTTTAGGACAATAACTGTCTCAAATGACTACTGCTGAGGTAGTTTGGAACACATCTGTCACGATGAACTATCCCTCAGACTCCAGCAAACCTTTCCCCTTGGACTTGACTTGAGAAACTTGTTTACTCAGGCCTGTTCGTCCTGTTTCTCTGAATCTGGATGGTGACAGTCCCTCTGTGTTGTCACATCAACAGTGCTGAGGTATCTCAAGGACACTGAACCACTATTTACACTTACTCGTCTGACTAACAGAAGACTGCTTGTTATGTTGCTGCAGAGAAACCCCTCTAGTAAACCTGCAGGACACAGGCAGAGCTGGCACACACAACAACTTCAATTAAGTCCAATTAAGCTGCAGCCTATACCACTACAAAAATTACAGCTTTTAAATCAGACCAGACCTGAGGCCTATTATGATATTAACTGCATATCCAAATTTAATTCGGGCCAGCACTAATGGCAAATGAGGAAATTGACCAGTGGTATATAGGCTGCAATGGCCTCTTTGTGGTCAAATAAACTGCTTGTGTCCCTTCATGAAGACCTCTGAACATCAACACATGAATACAGCAGACAAACACCCTGTGTACCAATCAAATGAAGCTTTGTGAAGATGATTTGAAGCTGAAATTGAAGGAGCACTTGTATCCTCTAAAAACGTACACTTGTGTCAGACCCACAGTAATGTTAAATGTAGGCCCTTTCTACTTATCTAGGCCTACATTTACCATAACTGGGGGTCTGTATTTACGGGGTAGGCTATGATTAGTGGCATACATATGCTCCATAAAGACTTCTGAATCTGATTAAAATACATGGAAATGCTACTGATGACGTACAGAACTAGGTATATCGCCGCCACTCAGACTGTGTCATGCAATGAACAGGTCTTATACATATATGATATTTGCTATATGATATCATGCTGAGTATGGACATTTTCTGTTGCCGTCTACAAAAGACACTGATACATGGTATTTTTTTGTCTACGCCTGGAATTCACGCCTCACAAACGCATGGCCCATACTGTAAAAATCTATAGGATATTTTGTCGAGCTATACAAATAGAATCTCTCCACCGCCATGTGGCAATCAGTTGTTTCAAAGCTTTCCGACCATGTGTGAATTTCATTTTAAACTTTTTGTCTCGTTGTCCTGGAACGTGCAAAGCCTAAATTAGTTTTTTCACCGGTGCCAGCTCTGGTCCGTGTCCATGGTGCTGAAAAAACCCCCACATGCGCGCCACTCCAAGGCACAGATACTACGACTGCATTCAAGACCATGTTACTCTAGTACTGTTTCTATGCATACATTTTGTGCTCAAATGTCAACCACTGAAACAAGCACGTTCTTCTTTTGAGAAAGATAATGTGCATTGACGCCCTAATCTATTCCGCGCACGCACCAGCGCACCACTCCATCTACAGAGAGAGGACCTGTAAAACAGCTTCTAGTTTTGGGTTTTTACCTCAATATAAGAGAGAAGTATTTCTTAATTTGAGGTTATTTTGGCAGTGGTGGAGCTTGCTATCAACAAGGTTGTTCAGACTCATTATAATCAACGAACCTGCTCACAGGCAAAATAATTAGATTTTCGAACCATGAAACGCCCATACATTGCATGACAATATTAAATGCTGAATTTGTGTTACTTACCCTCTCTTTCGCATAACTGTATGGCGTCTAAACTGAGGTTCTTTAACATGCCCTCGCACGGACTCATTGGGCTCGTTATGTTGTGTGCCAAGCTCGGAACCTCCATCTCCACTTCAAAGCCTGGATGCCTCTCCCGGTGCCGTTAAAATTTCGCTCGTTTTGCCGCAGGACTCGCCTCCTCTCACGTTCGATAGGAAAGAAAGAGATACAGTGCCCGGTTACCAGCCCCTTTTGCTCCCTCGTAGCTCCTCTCTCAAGGGTGGTGCGGCTAAAGGCGCGTCAGCGAATCGTCACTAACGCAAAGCACATCGCTAAATTGACGCTGCAACGTGAGAGGCAAAAAGGGTAGATATAGTGAGGTTTCGACTTGTTAATGTACAGGTTATACTATCCTGTAAACGCCTTACTTTTTGGTTGTAAAAGCGCATACCGTGAAAGCCACAAGTGTTGTTTCCGACGCGGGACAGGCACACAGGAATAAGGGATTAGCTGCGCGGGGAGCACTGCAAATTAAATGGCCTTTTATGTAACCAGATTACCAGGGTGCTCCCCTCCTGGTGTGAATCTGAGTGTAAACCTACAGTAGGCTACAGACGTTCTTTATTTCACGTTTTGTAACGTCACACAAGAGGGTCCATACATCTCCTTATATGGACTTATGGCCGCGTCTGCAACTCTAGCCAGGGAGCGCAGGTGCGTGACTTCATGAATTAGATGAAAACGACCTCTCTACATGACAAGAATAATGTATTCTATACATCCGCTGCCAATTCACTGTCACTGGCCTTTAGCCATGGTCCTTTTCATTTGTTAAGATTTTGTTTCATTTAAGCTCTAATGAATATATTGTCACATAGGAATACACATTCAGTATTTATTAATGGCTAAATTATGAATGCATTAATTAAACTGTCTCAATGTGATTGATAAGAAGTTACTGACCTTTAAATAAGGCTCCCCTCACTGTGTATGTTAGTGTGCACACAGCATGTGTGTGTGTGTGTGTGTGTCAGTCGTCTAATTATCTCCTCCCACACCCAGACTATCAGTCAGTCTCAGTGACATGGATCACACACCCTGTCCGAACTGTGCACCACAAGACTGCAGTTCCAAGTCGCTGTGAAGTGGAAAGGCGATTCCTAAACAAGACAAACAACCATTTGGTATCATCTTTAAGAGACTAAACTGATCTAACACTGTGGTTTATAAAAAAAAAAAAATTGTGTTGAAAACAACTTATTACATTCCAGACACATTCACAAAGCGCTCTCTTTATCCACAGCTGTGGATGTGGCTTGTTTCCTAATAACACACTGGGGTGCCATATACACATTAGGATGACAAAATGTCACTTTCCATTTGGCCATTTTGGCGCTACTGGGTGTTAGTAGCTTGCCAGGCTCCTGTCTCTGCTCGTATCTGCGGCTGCGCCAGTTAGACTCCTGAGTCATTCTGCTGAGGAGGCAGCGGCAGTAAGTGCTGCGTAAATGTGATCGATACACTTGGAAATGCAGGAGAAAACCCCAAACATCTCTCTCTCTTTCTCTCTCTCTCTCGCACGCACGCACGCACATACATTCACACAAGTACAAATGACACGTAAAACATGCACACATTTATTTTCTCAAAAGATTAAGTCAGGTCATGCCTTAACGGTAAGTAGCCTAATATATGTATATCAAATTATGAGAAATATTTACGCTAAGTGAATTTATTGTGACTAGTGACTTGTGACTAGTGACTCAATATGTGAAGGACGGACCATTTCGTCTACATATAGTATTGTGCATTTATATTGAGGATTACTTAGTGGGGTATGTGGGTGAATTAAACGGCCCTAAGCTTATTATCACCACATACAGCTTTACACCCTGATGAGGTTCCGACTATATTCTGCCCAGTTATTTATTAGCAGGCCAGTGCAGTGCACCCTGTTAGAGCTGAAATGTCCTGGCTGGAAAGACGGCTCATTACACAGGAAGTCATTGTGTGTGTTGATTGCATTACCCACATAGAGAAGTATTTGTGAGATGCCAAGCATTATCAGTCATACAATCAACCCAACAGTGGCCCAGCCTACTCATTTTAAAACAACTCACTATATTCTGTGCAGCAGATATTTATTTGACACATGATACTGTATATTCAAATAGATGTGAGTACTGTATGTTTGTTTATACTAATGATGTTAAGAAGATAGACTAAATACATATTTATCACTAAGCCATACAGTATGTGTATTCATGTACCAATATACTATCTATTGGTACCTCACTGAAAATTAGGGTGCTTTTCCCGTGTGGAGAAGTGCAGTATTTGCTCACATACAGATGTAGGTCAGGAAGACCAGACTGATGACTCATGTATTCCCACCCCTCCTTATTCTGTAATTTAAGTTCTTTGATTACTAGAGCATCCCTCTGATTACGTTAGCATCTGCTTCAAAGTCTCTGTGTTCACAGTACAGTCTAATGTAATTATCAAAGGGATAAGCCATCACAATCCTCAGACTTGTAAACACTGGAAGTAGGCACTGAAAGTAGCCCTTTCAAACAGACACCTAGTGAGTCTTCTTCCAGATTGACCAAATGTAACACATGCTGCATTTAACCCTTGTGCTGCCTTCGGGTCACATGACCCAAAGGTTAAGTTTTTTTTTTTTTCTTTTAACCTTTGCAATGGTCGGGGTCTGAGACAGCCCAACGGTTAAAAGAAAATGCTTCACTTTGTTTTTGTATGCGGTAAAGTTGTCGCAATATGACGGCGGGTCACAATGACTGATGGGTCAGAATGACCCGAAGAAACACAAGGGTTAAGATGCTGTTCTCTCGTATTCCCTTTCCCTCGCCTCTTCCTTCCTACTTGCTATGCTCCTCTTGTGCAAGGGGAGGAAGACGATGAGTGATCCTGCTTCCATCCTTCCTCCCCCCTCCCAGGCAGGCCCCCCCCCAGGTGGAGTCAGACCGCTGCAGGAACCGAGGGAAGGCCGCTGGTCTCCGCTGCATGTGTCTGTGCCCGACCCTCCCCCCCCCCCCCCCCCCATCTCCTCTCACGGCTGAGAAACGATGAAACGAGAATTTCACTCACAGCTCAGAGGGACTGGATGTTTGTGTGTGTGCGCGTCTGCGTTTCATGCAGAGCATTGGCCGTTCCCTCGAATCGTTCACTCTGTTGCACTGTACTGTGAGTCCACATGAAACACGGGTGACAGATGGAGAGGGAAAGGAGGGGGCAGGGAGAGGAGGGGGCAGGGAGAGATACCGGGAGAGGAGGGGGCAGGGAGAGATACCGGGAGAGGAGGGGGCAGGGAGAGATACCGGGAGAGGAGGGGGCAGGGAGAGATACCGGGAGAGGAGGGGGCAGGGAGAGATACCGGGAGAGGAGGGGGAAGGGACAGATACCGGGAGAGGAGGGGGCAGGGAGAGATACCGGGAGAGGAGGGGGCAGGGAGAGATACCGGGAGAGGAGGGGACAGGGAGAGATACCGGGAGAGGAGAGGGCAGGGAGAGATACCGGGAGAGGAGGGGACAGGGAGAGATACCGGGAGAGGAGGGGGCAGGGAGATACCGGGAGAGGAGGGGGGGTAACGTCGAGAAACAGAGACGAGGAGGACGGGGAAATAACGACGGTCCAGAGATGGAAAATGAAAGCTTGAGGAGAAAAGATGAAGGATAGAGCCTTCGTCCCAGAGAGAGACTGCAATAGTTAAGTCTTGCCAAGGATAAAACGCATGTGTGCACACAGGAGATTTGTTGCTAAGCTTAGAGTGAATCAAGTTTCAGTGTCGCAGGACGAGGATGACAGCCAAGAGATTAAGATAAAATATGTGTGTGTATGTGTGCTGAGTGTTAATAATGCCAGTAATAATTAATGTTGTAGTCCTAATTGCAACACCAGAGCGATAAACTATTTTGAGAAATTGGAACGTCCATGCCTCGTCCTCTGCCCCTCCCCCATTCTCAGTGGACAGGTCAGCTCACATTTATAAGGTCAGTCCTCTGCTTCTGTGTGATAGCAATGCTTTACAGTTAACACAAACACACACTCATACAGTAGTGTATGACTCAGGGTGTGTGGTTGTGTGTGTGTGTGTGTGTGTCTTAGAGCTTGTCATAGATGTAGAGGGAGTATTACAGCAATCTGTTTACATGTGCAATTTTACAACCTGTACATATTTTATCACAGCTTCGTATTGAGAGTGCAGCAGTTTCAACACTGCCACCTAAAGGGGATTCAAACAGGGCTTCAAACAGGGATTCAAACAGCCACACACTCAAGGAGATATCAGCTAACGTGTGGAGCTGCTCAGTGAGGGGGATTGGCACATGATACAAGAGTCGGATTACACTGTCAGATTATGGGAGGATATAGATCACACACACACTTTCCTTGTTGACGGAAACATATTTTGACTGCATTCTTAAACCCACTCTGGCATGCAGTCTAAGATTTTACTGGTTTCTGAAAACATATTTAAGTGGCATCTAGACATGGAAGTCCTTAAATCTATAATTTAATATAATGAAAATCATGACTGCTCTGCAAAGCAACTGAAAAAAACAAGAACATCAGTCCACATACTTATTACATTTATTGCAATAACAATAAGAAACTTGTATTTTTTGTTAATTTGACAACAATGCTCTATTGGTATCTGTGTATTGACAGATGTACTACCAGAGTGAACACAATGCATAACAGCTGGGTCAACAGAAGCCATCGTACAAAACAATGGCGTGTTTCTCCAAGAAGGCTGGGATTGACCTTGTCATGTAAAACTGTACCTTTCTGTTTTTAACACAAAAACAGATGTATTACACAACCATACACATTGTTGTTCAAGGATGAAGCTTTTGCACAAAAGCTAAGTAAGAACATATGGAATTCCTTAGTGGTTTACATTCATTATAAATGTACCATTTTATTGAACACAGTACAAAATAGACCCTTTCAAACCTTTGTATAGAACATGAGTACAACATAAACGTGAAAGACATAATTGCATAGCCATACTGTAGAGGGGTTGCTGGACAGGCTCCTGGTAAACGTTGAATGCAAATAAGTCCTTTCATTAAACCACATAAATCATTCGTAACACCATTAACATGACAGTTTAAATCAAAATTTCCCTTAGAGCAGACTTCACTTGAGTGATAACAAATACACCTGCTGAGTGCGAGTTAACAGCACTGACATCTTGAATCAGTGCTCAGTTTGGTACCATGATGAGTGAAATTGATCAGTCCTCTCTATTCTACTTATTGGTCTTCTCAATCCCTTTTTATACTTAATGTAATACAAAAGGACCAAAAAACCTTGACTACAGCGACAGGAGTAGGCTGCAGTCAGTTTCATGCAGTTTCTTGTCATTGTGAAAACGCCCCTGATATCCACCTAGACAGCTACTATTCTTTGTCGTCAGTAGATAGTCTTACATTTTGGCACAACAAACATTTTATGGCAATCAAATAGTCTTGTTATACCTATAAACGATATATATATACCTATGTATATGATCAGACCATCATAGAAGATGTTATGGTTAAGTTAAGTGCTTAATCCAACTAAATTTGGATGTCTTTTTTAGTTAAAGGGCTCATCCAAAACCACGTCATAAGAGTCATCCTAAATTATTACAAATTAAGCGTGGGGAGTTTCTCAGCATCCACATACTTTGATGATAAGCACCATCGCTCTGCACACATTATCCTGTTTCTAGGATCCAGATCCCTAAAGAGGCTCGTCTGCTGAATGGATTCCATACACAGAGACATGCAGAGGCAAACTAACAGCCCACAGACAGATAACTAGACACACTAAGAGAACCACAGAAAACTGCCAACCATATTCAGAGAGAAAGAGACCTACTGTAAGGTACTGACAGATATATCTCTACTTCTGTTTCGCTCTCGCTCTCCACTTTGGTCTAATGGCACAGCCACAAAGCTCCACAAATGCATTTAACAAGGTGAAAACATTACCATAAAAACACAACAAAGAAATTAATTACGAATCTCGGAAACTTATAAAAAGGTAAAAAAATGGAAAACACAACATAATACATGTAAACCAATTACCGTACCTCCCCCTCCCCCCTCCTACAATGAGGATAAAATAATCAATAAATGAATATAAAATACTGTTGGGGCTTTCTAAAATATGTGTGACAGATTGCAGGCCAACCATAGCAGCTGACTGGTTGCAATACTGATCTGTAAATCTACAGGAACATCAAGAAGGGTTAAAGGTCATTCCTCTGGTGTTGAGTTGAAGTCACTTTGGCACTTAGACGTT
This sequence comes from Osmerus eperlanus, assembly GCF_963692335.1. Taxonomy (NCBI): domain Eukaryota; kingdom Metazoa; phylum Chordata; class Actinopteri; order Osmeriformes; family Osmeridae; genus Osmerus; species Osmerus eperlanus. Next base: position 19,631,416 of record NC_085023.1, read on the forward strand.
ATTACCTTATTCCTACTACTTGCGATAAGTGCTAACAATTGGCTTGGTACAAATACATCTGTGATGCGAGCCAATACAAACTGCAAAATGAATTCCAATTTGAGGAATCTGGCTTTCACAGGTAAAAGTCTAGTATGGGTAAAGTGCATGTAATTGATACAACAGCATACTATGCAAGTAGATGGTATCAATGTATGTGATTGTACTAATCATTCCACCTATTCACTTCAACAAATACTGTACAAAATACTTGACAGCAACCTTTATGACAAACACAATAGCCGTCATGTGTAAATGCCCCACATATGGTCCACTTCTAGGAACCACACGGAGTAAGACTGAACTTCATAAATCTCTGAGACATCCCTTATTTCCTAATGACACTTTTGGGTAAACTATGGCTTCTTTTGGATACAAAACAGTTAAACATTCTAAGATCAGGCACCATCAGCCGAGCACCCAGAGAGGCTGCAGAGTGGGCGTCAGAAGCCCAGAAGGAGGCCCTGTCTTGGGGCCCATCATGGAGGGTACCGGGGGTGCCTGGAGGCCTACCACCGGCCGCTAACACTGGCCATGTCAGCGTGAAACTGCCGAGCCAGACGGCCGCTAGCGCCCCCTTCCAGGAAGGAGGACCTGATGGGTGGTTCAAACAGCTTCCGCCTGTTCTTATTCAGTTCTGTAAACACAACATGACACTGTTTTAACAAACAAGCGAAGAAATCAAATGTACAAATATACAATTATCTTATTGCTTACTTTTCCTTGAAAAATATAAAAACCTGTAATGCCCAATACAAACTATTTACATTTACATTTAGTCATTTAGCAGACGCTCTTATCCAGAGCGACTTACAGTAAGTACAGGGACATTCCCCCGAGGCAAGTAGGGTGAAGTGCCTTGCCCAAGGACACAACGTCAGTTGGCATGACCGGGAATCGAACTGGCAACCTTCGGATTACTAGCCCGATTCCCTCACCGCTCAGCCACCTGACTCCCCCTCTATTTAAAACTGTAATGCACGCCACCCGAATGAAAGGAAAACTTTATTGACATTTCTCTGATTTGATTAACATTGACTTCAAAAAAAGAGAACAGCCTGCTTCAACACAGCCTCTTTGTAATCCCTGCATTTATATGGCAGATCACCCAAATACTTGGACACAATGCTTCCAATAAAAATGCATCTCAGACTAATTCATATGATGGCTTTATTTGCTATGCCTGCCAGCTAAAGCTTTCAGCCTGATAGTTTGAGACAGGCGGCTCCAGCCAACACTTTTTATTGGCATAGAAACAGGAAGTGGACCTGGCAGTCACGGTTATTACCTGGAAGGGGACAGTTGTCTCCTCAGTTTTAGAGAGATGGATGAGGGGTCAAGGATGAGGGATGGAGAGGGGGCAGAGCAGGGAGGGAGGGGGCAGAGCAGGAAGGGATGGAGAGGGGGCAGAGCAGGGAGGGATGGAGAGGGGGCAGAGCAGGGAGGGAGGGGGCAGAGCAGGGAGGAAGGGGGCAGAGCAGGGAGGAAGGGAGAGGGGGCAGAGCAGGGAGGGATGGAGAGGGGGCAGAGCAGGGAGGGATGGAGAGGGGGCAGAGCAGGGAGGGATGGAGAGGGGGCAGAGCAGGGAGGGAGGGGGCAGAGCAGGGAGGGAGGGAGAGGGGGCAGAGCAGGGAGGGAGGGGGCAGAGCAGGGAGGGAGGGGGCAGAGCAGGGAGGGAGGGGGCAGAGCAGGGAGGGAGGGGGCAGAGCAGGGAGGGAGGGGAGGGGGCAGAGCAGGGAGGGAGGGGGCAGAGCAGGGAGGAATGGAGAGGGGGCAGAGCAGGGAGGAATGGAGAGGGGGCAGAGCAGGGAGGAATGGAGAGGGGGCAGAGCAGGGAGGAATGGAGAGGGGGCAGAGCAGGGAGGAAGGGAGAGGGGGCAGAGCAGGGAGGGATGGAGAGGGTACTCCTCTATTGAAGCCTTCATGTCCTTCAGCTGAGATTACCATTGATCGAGACTTGGCTCCAGAGAGCTGCACTGGAACTGGCCTTGAGCCTCTCCCTCCTTCACACAACACTGGTCAGCTACCCCCCCCCCCTCTCTCAACCTCAGCCTGTCTTCTCTTACATGGGGTCTACACCATGTTACACAAGTATGACATTCTGTGCAGTAGTCGATTTTCAGCATGATCTCCCCACCTTAAACATGCAATTATTATGCTCCGTTTACTCAGAAAAGTCTGTTGGTATAAAATGCAAAACATTCCAAAACAGCTCTGGCGCCCCACTGGGAATCTGAAGTCAATGACAGGAGCCAGAACGCATGAAGGAGGCATGAAGGGCTATTAAAGCTGTGCATCCGTCTGACTGCAGCACAGCTAACTCCTCAGTTTGTGTTTTGACAGAAGCTGTCGGCTGGCAATCAGACAGGCAGCCACTCAGCCAAGCAGCCTGGACCAGACATAATAATGGATTTAATAAAAGTCGTATTAAGATATTCCACTGCAGCCCTCCAACAGAAGCTGTTATCAACTCAGCACTGCAGTATCAGTGTGATCACCTGCTCTGCTGAGAGGAGGGTGAGGAGAGGGGAGGTGTGGATGAAGACATGGTGAGGAGAGGTGAGGTGTGGATGAGGACAGGGTGAGGAGAGGTGAGGTGTGGATGAGGACAGGGTGAGGAGAGGTGAGGTGTGGATGAGGACAGGGTGAGGAGAGGTGAGGTGTGGATGAGGACAGGGTGAGGAGAGGTGAGGTGTGGATGAGGACAGGGTGAGGAGAGGTGAGGTGTGGATGAGGACAGGGTGAGGAGAGGGGAGGTGTGGATGAGGACAGGGTGAGGAGAGGGGAGGTGTGGATGAGGACAGGGTGAGGAGAGGTGAGGTGTGGATGAGGACAGGGTGAGGAGAGGGGAGGTGTGGATGAGGACAGGGTGAGGAGAGGGGAGGTGTGGATGAGGACAGGGTGAGGAGAGGTGAGGTGTGGATGAGGACAGGGTGAGGAGAGGGGAGGTGTGGATGAGGACAGGGTGAGGAGAGAGGAGGTGTGGATGAGGACAGGGTGAGGAGAGGGGAGGTGTGGATGAGGACAGGGTGAGGAGAGAGGAGGTGTGGATGAGGACAGGGTGAGGAGAGGGGAGGTGTGGATGAGGACAGGGTGAGGAGAGGTGAGGTGTGGATGAGGAGAGGGTGAGGAGAGGTGAGGTGTGGATGAGGACAGGGTGAGGAGAGGGGAGGTGTGGATGAGGACAGGGTGAGGAGAGGTGAGGTGTGGATGAGGACAGGGTGAGGAGAGGTGAGGTGTGGATGAGGACAGGGTGAGGAGAGGGGAGGTGTGGATGAGGACAGGATGAGGAGAGGGGAGGTGTGGATGAGGACAGGATGAGGAGAGGGGAGGTGTGGATGAGGACAGGGTGAGGAGAGGTGAGGTGTGGATGAGGACAGGATGAGGAGAGGGGAGGTGTGGATGAGGACAGGGTGAGGAGAGGTGAGGTGTGGATGAGGACAGGGTGAGGAGAGGTGAGGTGTGGTTGAGGACAGGGTGAGGAGAGGGGAGGTGTGGATGAGGACAGGATGAGGAGAGGGGGTGTGGATGAGGACAGGGTGAGGAGAGGTGAGGTGTGGATGAGGACAGGGTGAGGAGGGGAGGTGTGGATGAGGACAGGATGAGGAGAGGGGAGGTGTGGATGAGGAGAGGGGAGGTGTGGATGAGGACAGGGTGAGGAGAGGTGAGGTGTGGATGAGGACAGGATGAGGAGAGGGGAGGTGTGGATGAGGACAGGGTGAGGAGAGGTGAGGTGTGGATGAGGACAGGGTGAGGAGGGGAGGTGTGGATGAGGACAGGGTGAGGAGAGGGGAGGTGTGGATGAGGACAGGGTGAGGAGAGGGGAGGTGTGGATGAGGACAGGGTGAGGAGAGAGGAGGTGTGGATGAGGACAGGGTGAGGAGAGGTGAGGTGTGGATGAGGACAGGGTGAGGAGAGGTGAGGTGTGGATGAGGACAGGGTGAGGAGAGAGGAGGTGTGGATGAGGACAGGGTGAGGAGAGGTGAGGTGTGGATGAGGACAGGATGAGGAGAGGGGAGGTGTGGATGAGGACAGGGTGAGGAGAGGGGAGGTGTGGATGAGGACAGGGTGAGGAGAGGGGAGGTGTGGATGAGGACAGGGTGAGGAGAGGTGAGGTGTGGATGAGGACAGGGTGAGGAGAGGTGAGGTGTGGATGAGGACAGGGTGAGGAGAGGTGAGGTGTGGATGAGGACAGGGTGAGGAGAGGGGAGGTGTGGATGAGGACAGGGTGAGGAGAGGTGAGGTGTGGTGTGGATGAGGACAGGGTGAGGAGAGGTGAGGTGTGGATGAGGACAGGGTGAGGAGAGGGGAGGTGTGGATGAGGACAGGGTGAGGAGAGGTGAGGTGTGGATGAGGACAGGGTGAGGAGAGGGGAGGTGTGGATGAGGACAGGGTGAGGAGAGGTGAGGTGTGGATGAGGACAGGATGAGGAGAGAGGAGGTGTGGATGAGGACAGGGTGAGGAGGGGAGGTGTGGATGAGGACAGGATGAGGAGAGGGGAGGTGTGGATGAGGACAGGGTGAGGAGAGGGGAGGTGTGGATGAGGACAGGATGAGGAGAGGGGAGGTGTGGATGAGGACAGGGTGAGGAGTGGATGAGGAGAGGGTGAGGAGAGGGGAGGTGTGGATGAGGACAGGGTGAGGAGAGGGGAGGTGTGGATGAGGACAGGGTGAGGAGAGGTGAGGTGTGGATGAGGACAGGGTGAGGAGAGGGGAGGTGTGGATGAGGACAGGATGAGGAGAGGGGAGGTGTGGATGAGGACAGGGTGAGGAGAGGGGAGGTGTGGATGAGGACAGGATGAGGAGAGGGGAGGTGTGGATGAGGACAGGGTGAGGAGAGGTGAGGTGTGGATGAGGACAGGGTGAGGAGAGGGGAGGTGTGGATGAGGACAGGATGAGGAGAGGGGAGGTGTGGATGAGGACAGGGTGAGGAGAGGGGAGGTGTGGATGAGGACAGGATGAGGAGAGGGGAGGTGTGGATGAGGACAGGGTGAGGAGAGGGGAGGTGTGGATGAGGACAGGATGAGGAGAGGGGAGGTGTGGATGAGGACAGGGTGAGGAGAGGTGAGGTGTGGATGAGGAGAGGGTGAGGAGAGGTGAGGTGTGGATGAGGAGAGGGAAAGGTGGGGGGATGAGGAGAGGGGGGGGTGTGGATGAGGAAGGTAGGGGGATGAGGAGAGAGGGGGGTGTGTGGATGAGGAAGGTAGGGGGATGAGGATAGGTGTAGATGAGGGGAGGATGGGGGGGACATCCTGACACGATGACAGACTCTACCTGAGATGGCGAGCAGCATTTTTCGGCGGGCTCCGAACGTGGTGATGCCCAGCTCCTTCAGGTCCTGGTCGGTCAGGCTGAGGAACGTCTGCAGGTCGATCTGGAGGAGACAACGTCCGCGGTCAACATCACTGCACACCAGGTGCACACATACAGTATGAAGAACCATCTGGAGAAACAGGAAGTGAGCTCATCCGTTTTCTGAAGTGAACATGGATTTGTTGAGTAGAAACCCTCAGAAACAGGCATGGGCGTCGTAGTTAAACCATGCCCATGTCGAGTCCTTCAGGCTTGTAAAACTGTGTGTGTGCACGTTTTAGCAAGCAGACTGTAAACCGAGCTCTTGGTTTTGAAAGACGTTAGCCTACAACCCTCTGTATGTTTACTTTGTGTGTGTTTGTGTTTCAACATGCTGACTGTTAACAGACCTCTTTCTGTTGGAAGATGACGTTGTACTTCTCCCCACATCTTCTGTGTGTGTGTCTGCATCTGCGTGTGTCTGTGTTTGTGAGTGTGTGTGTCTCTGTCTGCGTGTGTGTATACATGTGTGTGAATGTGTATGTGTGTATGCGTGTGTGTGAGCGTGCTAGCCAGCTCGCTGACCTCCTGTTGCTGGAACACGTCAGTGTATTTCCCCAGACCCAGCTTGCTGAACAGCTCCGGCAGCTCAGAGCCTTTGAACGACGAGTTGAGGCTGCAGCCGTTGCTGCCACTGAGCGAAGAGACGCAGTCCATGTAGTTACTGCTGCTGAGGTAGAGCTCCGCAGCTGTGACAAGCACACGGAGAGGAACGTCAACATCACACACTGAGGCTTTACGCTAGCTACGCCTTTCGTTCGTTCATTCGACCTGAGGCAACAGGAGAGACTTGTGCACACCTGGAGTGTTCCTGAGCTGGAGAGCATTGTAACATGTAAAATGTTTTATGGATGTGGAAAAGATGGGAACTGTCTCGTGAGCTAGTGCAGGAGTGTAGGAGCACTTCAACCCTGCTCTCCCCCGGCACACACACACACACGTCTTGAATTGAATTAAGAAGCTTTTCACGTGCTGATCAGGGTTGACAGCAGTCGTAAGCGTTCACTCAACTAAATGCGAAAGGCCACGGTGGAGCAGGGAGGAGAGGGTAATTCATCATCAGACGTGAACTTTCTGATCTGGTGTGTTGAGCTGGCCTGCACCAAAACAGGTGCTAACTCGTCTAATTGGGTGAGCGTGAAGAGACAGGATGTGAGGTCGTCGTCACGTCTCACCAGACTTGTTCTGCTTCCTCTTGGGGCTGCCGACGGGAGCGGGGAACTCTGGGTGTCCGGGCAGCCCGCCCACGCCCCCTCCATTCCGTTCCCGCCAATTGTCTGAGTCGCTGCCGTTGCCGATGCACTCGCGACTGTTGGAGCGAGACAAGGACAGGGGACAGCCCTGGGGAAAGAGCGGGAAAACAAACATCCTGTTCACCTCACCGCTCCCATCCAACCCATCTTTGAGTTGTAGTTCATGAAAGTCATATTATTCTACATCATATTCTAGACATTTTCAAGTCATATTATATGTAATACTTGAATAAAATGTGTGATAGTTTTTGGTAATGCTCGGGGTACAAGCAGCAATGCTGTAATGGGTGTTTGTGAAGGAGTTTGTGAAGGTAGGTAGTTTCGATGTAGACTGGGTGGAGGGCAGTGTGTCCAGTAGGTGTGGCGAGGTCTACCTCGAAGGTGGTGCTCATGGAGGGTTTGTAGGGAACGTGGTTAGCCCTGCGGAGCTCCTTGATGGTCTCAGCAGGCATGGACTTGGAGAACCCCAGACCGCTCCATGTGTTGGTGGGAGTCCTCACCTCCGTCACTACCGGCTTCTTCAGCATGGCTACGCACACACACACTCAACATTACCTACCACACACACACACTACTGTTCACCACACACACTACTGTACACCACACACACTCAACATTACCTACCACACACTCAACATTACCTACCACACACTCTACATTACCTACCACACACACTACTGTTCACCACACACACTACTGTACACCACACACACACTCAACATTACCTACCACACACTCAACATTACCTACCACACACTCTACATTACCTACCACACACACTACTGTACACCACACACACTCAACATTACTTACCACACACTCTACATTACCTACCACACACTCTACATTACCTACCACACACTCAACATTACCTACCACATACACTACTGTACACCACACACACACTCAACATTACCTACCACACACTCAACATTACCTACCACATACACTACTGTACACCACACACACTCAACATTACTTACCACACACTCAACATTACCTACCACACACTCAACATTACCTACCACACACTCAACATTACCTACCACACATACACTACTGTACACCCCAGCTAGTTACTGGAAGGGCTACGGTGCTTCTCTAGCATGGCTACGCAAGCAGAAACACTGAGCATCACACTACTGTCCAATCCTGTTTGTTCCTGGAAGAGCCAGGGTGCTTCCACAGAGTGGTACATACCTTTGGTTGCTAAAAGTTTTTTCTGTTCATAGTCAAACGCCTAGAAGAGAAGGAAAGATGCAGATTCAGTTACTTCTTATTTGACACCAGAACACAGAGAAAGGAAGGGACAGTCAGACCTTTCCCTAAACCCTGGATCTCCAATTATACGTTCTCTAAGCAGCATTTCCACCCGGCTCTGGGTCAAAGCGTGGCCGAGTGCGGACACGGTGTCGTACCTGCATGTTGGCGAAGGCGGCCTGAGGCGTCAGGCGGTTCCTCTCTCGCTCGCTCTGCTGTGCTGCCCGCTCGGCCGCCCGCTCGCTGCCCGGGGCTCTCTTATCAGCCACACCGCCGTCGGACGAGCCGCACTCCGCATCCGACAGCAGGCGGTCTGAGCTGGAGAGAAGGACGAGGACGTAAGGCACCGGGACGTAAGGCGCCTGGACGTAAGGCGCCTGGACGTAAGGCGCCTGGACGTAAGGCACGTGGACGTAAGGCGCCTGGACGTAAGGCGCCTGGACGTAAGGCGCCTGGACGTAAGGCGCCTGGACGTAAGGCGCCTGGACGTAAGGCGCCTGGACGTAAGGCGCCTGGACGTAAGGCGCCTGGACGTAAGGCACGTGGACGTAACGCACCAGGACGGCTACTGATATGCACCATCTGATATAGTGAGAACCATCCCTTTCTCTCTCACAATTATTTTACATGTTGATGCATTACATTACATTCATCAAATTATATTTAATATATGGTATTGCATCGAATGCCCCAAATGTTTCGAAAAACACTAATTTCTAACAAAAGTATCTGGGCATCTTGTTCTCGCAGCTTCTCCTGAAGTGGGGGTGAGCGGCTCCCCCGTGTGTGTGTGTGTGTGTGTGTGTGTGTGTGCAGACACACGTACTGGAGATGGGAGTTCTTGGTCCCCTGCAGAAGCTCCACCGCCTGCCGTTTCCCTGACGACGTCTTACAGGAAGCCAGCATCTGCTTCAGCTCGTTCCCATTGGCCGAGTGAGACGGGCTCCTGGGCATGCCCACTTCAACGAAAGTGTCCGAGTCTGGCGGAGTGAGCAGAGAACAAGACAACAATGCTTGAAACAAGTTGGTCTGCTCGTTCTTCCCACTCTCTGTGTACCCATCCACGGTTTCATTGTGTCTTTTTAACCATGACATAACTTTTATAATTCGAGGTAAAATGCAGACAATTATTCACCTTGAGGAACTGCACCATGTTATGATAAACCCACTTTCACCCCACAAGTATTATTACGCCAAAGTAGTTGCTGTTCCTTTTCGATTCTAGGCCCCTGGAACAGTCCGTTCTCAGTGTGTGACTCACTTCTCAAGACGGCATGTACACAATTCTATGTAACAGATCATTCTGTTATTCATATTTATTTAGACAGTAATCCAGCCTGCTCAACAGGAGCACACGTCTAAGTGAGAGAGGGAGAAAAAGAAAAAAAAGGAAAAATAGAGAGAGTGAGAGAATAGGGTGGGTCTCTCCAGTGTAAAATAATATGATGTCAGTCATCCTAATGAAGGTCTCCGGTCTGTTAAAGTGATGACCCCCCAAGGCCCCCCTGCTCCATGAGAACCGAGCCGGTTCCAACATGCTCTAGGACCCAGGAGGAGCCCAGGGGGAGGAGGCCAGGGGGAGGAGGCCAGGGGGAGGAGGCCAGGGGGAGGAGGCCAGGGGGAGGAGGCCAGGGGAGGAGGCCAGGGGGAGGAGGCCAGGGGAAGGAGGCCAGGGAGAGGAGGCCAGGTGGAGGAGGCCAGGGGGAGGAGCCCAGGGGAAGGAGGCCAGGGAGAGGAGGCCAGGGAGAGGAGGCCAGGGAGAGGAGGCCAGGGGGAGGAGGCCAGGGGGAGGAGGCCAGGGGGAGGAGGCCAGGGGGAGGAGCCCAGGGGGAGGAGCCCAGGGGGAGGAGGCCAGGGGAAGGAGGCCAGGGGGAGGAGGCCAGGGGAGGAAGCGAGGCAGTGACCTTCCACGCGGGGAGAGACCAGCTCTGAAAACACTGCGAAAGTGAGACGCGTGAGAGACTGTGGAGGAGCAGCCGCATGTGTACGAGACGTTTGTCTCGCTTCCGAATATCCTTCCGCTGCTAACCTCTGCACTGCTATGAGAGGTTCTCTACCACTGAAATATCCTTCCGCTGCCAACCTCTGCACAGCTGTTAGCGTGGTCAGAGTGAGGAGACTGGCTGGATTGGACTAGATTAGACAACTGTGAGAGGCACCAAGTTTTCCAGTGTGTGACGTCAATGAATTCCATAAACATTTAGGTCATACAATGACTACATGTGGAAGACATTTCCATACAGTATAATCAGCAAGTGTGTGTGTGTGTGTGTGTACCTTCGTCCTGGTTGGACTTGCTGGACATGGGCTCTGAGGGGGTGTGGCCACTAGTCTCCTGGACGGAGTCACACTGGTTTGGGTTCAGGCCTGTGTCTGCCCGCGACGCAGTGGATATCCTCCCATACACTGAGCTGGGGTGCTGGAAACACACACGTTAGGTTCTTGTTCACACACACACACACATAAAAAGAGACTGCATTCATGTGCAATGCAATACAGATCATTCAAATGTATTTCCAGGTCGTCATTGTGAATAAGAATTTGTTCTCAACTGACCGATCAGGTTAAACAAAAAATAAATACAAAAAAGTGTTTCTCACATGTATGTATGAGCCAGTATGTCCTTGTGCACAGTATCTATGTGTGTGTGTGTGTGCGTGTGTGTGTGGTGAGTGTGTGTGTGTCATGCATCTACATCTCTATGGACGCTCACACACCTTCACGTGCCCATTGAGGGTGCAGGGGCCCTTGGTGCAGTCAGGGGCCCCGTTGGTCTGCTTGTCGATGGGGGCCAGGCCTGGCGGGGGGGGGGGGGTGTTCTGGCCGTAGCCCTGCACCCCGGACATCAGGATGCTGCTGAGGGTGGCCTGGGCGGCAGGGTGCATCAGCAGAGAAGAGGAGAACGCTGGGGCAGAAGACGTTCAAAAACCTGGATTAACCTCCACGAATCTACGACAGATTAACTATTAACCTGTCCTCTCAGATTACCTCTCGGATGAGCTACTAACCCATCACCCTGTTCTATTACACACATCATGTACCGTTTCTACACTCCCAAGTCCATCTACCTTTCCATCTGTGAATGAAAGTCGCAGGGCTAAAAGCCACAGGGCTGTCTGCGTCGATGAATTAATCAGGCTTTGTGACTCACTCTCCAAGCAGCCCCTCAGACGGCGGAGGGGCGACTGACCTTGGGAGGCGGACAGCGAGCTGGCCCAGAGGGAGGGCGAGGGAGAGGGGGCGCTGGGGCTCTGCAGGGCGCTCCTGGAGGAGTTCAGGCTGTTGAGGACAGAGTTGGGGAGCGGGGAACTGCTGAGGGAGTGGGGCACGGACGCCCCCAGGAGACCTGGAGGACAGACACACACACACACACAGACACACACACACAGACACACAGAGACATGCAGACACACACACACACACAGACATGCATGCAGACACACACGCACACACAAACAAATACACAGAGACAAGCATAAACACAGAGAAAATGCACATCCACACAAGCAACCACACAAACACAGAAAGGAAAAGATCACGTTAGAGAATTAGGGCTTGCAACAATGACAAAAAAATCTCCCACATCACTTGAAACTGTAAACACTTTAAATGAGCTGCTTTGTTTCCACCCGAGCGCATGAACAAGCGGGGAGAAACAGGTCTGAGGTCTGCAGCGAGGCCTCGTTTTGACAGAAATAAGGATGGCGAGGGATTCCTCTGGCAGGGAGAGCTGTAATCTGGACAAGGGAGGGGATGTGGTCATTCCTGAAGGGATGTGGACGTCCATATCTTACCCATGGGCCTCTGGGTCTACCGGACCCAGGATGAGGCTGTCTGAGCGACCCTGTCACTGTGGTCGGCCTTGCAGCCATGCGTACAACTCCTACACATCCACAACTACTTCTCCCATGATTCATAGGGGTCACTGACTTCAAACGATGTGGTTGAAGGGATTTTTCGGGTCCAATTAAAGGACTTCCCCCGGCACCACAAGTACAGAATGAGATGTTTGACCTGAGAGAGGCCTCCAATGTGTCCCATCTGTCTTCCTCTGAGAGGGTATACTGACAGATAGCGGTCGTGCCCAGAAGAAACTTCCTAACTAGACCTAAAGTAGAGGCGGAGTTGTTTTTGTAACCAGGCCCCCCAAAAAAACATCAAATAAGAACATAAACTCCATTACCCAGACTGCTCAGCCCCAGTCCAGCTGAGGCCAGGATGTCCAGGCCGATGAGGGAGGGAGCGTTGGTGTGGGACACGGCCACAGACGAGAAGGAGGAGGTGGAGGACATGCCGGGGTTCTCCAGACCCAGGAGGAACCTTCTGGCCTCGTACATGTTGACCGCGTTCCTCTCCACGCTCTTCACGATCACAGACTGGGGAAGGACAGGGGTTAGGAAGGGTACAGTACATGGCAGTACAAGGTAACCAGTTTAGATGTAGAATTCATTGAACAATTCCTATTCAAATACAGATTTTTGTATTTGATAAACCTTTCCATACTTTGACACAATTATACACAAGTCTCTAGCATTAAAGCCGTAAACAGCTCTTACCAAATAACATCAAATAAAAACCGCACAAACAGAAATCTTGTGCCGGATCAACCACTAGCCAAGAAGCCAACCCTGCCAAATGGAGTCCAGTCACGATCCCCTCCCTCCCTCTCTCTAAGGAGCGGCCAAGCGGCCAGGAGCCGTGTTTGGACCGGCGCTCTGGATTGTGGCCTGACACATCATTAAAGCACAGGGGTTTGGGTTAGGCACTGTTTACCCTGCCACTACCCCCCACCCCTTCCTCCCTGCTCTCACTGTGCCAGTCTGCCCTGAGGCAAACACCTGGAGAAAGTAGTTGGTGGAGCCAGCGAGTCAGGAGCCAGGGGGATGGAGCAGGTCTGGTGTCTCACCTTGCTGGGTTGTTTGGGCTTGGGCTTGATGCTGATGAAGACATCCAGCTGCTCCATCAGAGCGGTGGTGTACTGGGCCTCCACCTCGATGTCCTCTTTGATGTCAAACATCAGCACCAGGGGCAGGCAACCCTGTGGGACACACACACACACACACACACACGTGTACTGAAACACACACAGTATATGTACTCAAAAACACACATGCTTAAAAACGACCCTGACTCGCCAGGTGGTTTGTTGACACCTAACCATTCGGGAAGTTGTCCGAGGAAAACTCTCAAAATACTTGGCATGCGATTGGATGAACCATCTGTCTATCATGGGCTAACTTCCACCTTGCCCATAGCTGCCGTTCCTCATCAGACACTGACTGGTCCGAACCGCGGTCGCGGCTGCAAATCCAGCTGTCTCGCTTGGTCACACAAAAGCACCCCCAGACAAACAAACGTTTAGTGACTTTATTTTCAGCGTGGTGACGGACAGGGCTGCCATTGTGTGTGTAATTAGCTTCGAGTCTTGGTCCAGGCTGGTGCTGACAAGCATCGGTTTAGAGTTTCTAATTTACAGTCTGGGAGACGAGCTAAACAGGGATGTGAGAGAGTCATCGCTGTCTCCCTGTCCTTTCTGTCTCCTCTGGTCACTTCTTGTGTGTCCCACTTCCAGACAGACAAGTCATGTTTACCCAAATGACTTTGGCGTTTTCTAAATATCTCAGAGCCGCCCGCAGACTCTAGCTGCGTCACACTGCGAGAGAAGAATCACTTTGCTTTACATGGCTAGGCGAGGAAAGCAATTACATGACTGGTATTTGTAACCCACGTAGATGATTATTTCCCTCAACAATTCCAAGAAAGTGGCCTTGGTCAAAGGCAGCGATACAAGAATGGCCCAAACAACACAGACTAAACAAAAATTATACTTTATGCAACAAGGCCAAACACCAGTCCTAATCATCAAGCCCTTGTTAGGGACACAGAAGTGAAAGAGACGCTTATAGATCAAGAATTAAATTACAGTTTGGTCTTGTTTTTGTTTGTTACGGTGTGTTCAAGGGCCAGTGAATCTCAACCCTGGCCACTGCTCAGCCCAACAGCCACGCAAGGTCACTGGCACAAACCCAAGGACTGTTCAGGATGTCCACTACCAAAACCTTCAGCTAGCCTTCCACAATCACCACAACAATACACTCCTTTCTCTCATTTCCTCTTCTATGCTTTATAACAAGCTACATTGTTTGGCCCCATTTTGTTCGATCCTGTGGGTTCTGGAGCGGTGGTTTGCTGCAGAGTGCTGAAATGTCCCCTACCATGAGGTGCTGTCGCGCGGAGCAGACCGACTCGATGGTGCCCTGGATGTAGACGGTGGACTTCTTCTGGGGGCTGTTGGGGTCGGGGAAGTGGACCTGGGCGCCGGTGCGCTGGGTGATGTGTTTGATGTTGCTGCCGTTGCGGCCCATCATGAAGAGGTGGTGCTGGGGGGCGATGTCCAGGTGGGTGGAGACGGAGATGGCCCCGGCCAGGCTGCCCGTCAGGTGCTCCAGCAGGATGGCGGTGCCTCTCTGGGGGGGCACACACGGAGGGCCATCAGACCACAGGCGACAACCAGTAGATAAAAAAAAATGGTTTTACCTTCAACTATTTATTTATTTAATGTTTTCAAATATATTTATACAGGTTTTTATCATTGAGGTTAATCCATTTTTAAAGTGACCCGGGGGGGAGGGGGGGGGGGGGGAGACAATGTTTCATAGATTAAAAAAAGCTATTCAAAAGGATACATTCTTCCATTATATTAACATCGACCAACTGTTGAAACTATCCTGTCAGTAGCACTGCCAGTTCCTGTACAATCCAGGCACAATTATTCAGTCAGTTACACTAAGATATACAGTATTTTTTGTGCAACGCCACAAATATTTTTTGTTAGCATTTGCTGACCTTGTCCATTCCTATTCAGAAGTTTCCACATTGGATAACCTTCCTCTAAATCTCTTCTCACAGACCTCTGCATATCACCAAGGCTGGGAGAATAACTCTCGCAATAAAACTATAAGGTCCAGAAAGCTGCTCAGACCATTCAAGAAACCCACAGTGGGTTTGGCAATCTCCCTCCATATTCAAGTGGATCTCTCAACACCCTCCAACATAACACACAGGACACACAACCGTACCCTGAGAAAGCCCAGCCAATGGCTGACCAGCAACCCTGGACAAAATGACCCCCCCACCCTCCCCTCCACTGCTCACACACACACACACAAGGGGCCAGGAGCTGTAGACCACAGGCTGGGTGGGGCTGGGGGTTGTGTAGTGTAGCAGGCTGGGTGGGGGTCTTGGTGGTTGTGTAGCAGGCTGGGTGGGGGGTCTGGGTGGTTGGTGGTGTGGTGAGAAATGCTGCACGGTTGGCTTTTGACTGACCACCACCTCTGTACTCAGACGCCCCGAGGTGGGAGAATGGGAGGCTGATAGGGGGAAGTAAGGAGCTGCATAACAGTGCTCTGTTGTGGGGGTCAGCTAGCGATGATGGATGTTCCACTAGGGAGCAGAACAAGGAGGCCTCTCTGGTCCAGAACCAGGACCACCAGGCCTCAGCAAGGCCACTCCAGGCTCCAGAGCTGGTCTGGTGAACCTTGAGAGACCCTCTGACTCCCCCGGTACCAGACAGGACCAAAGCCCAGAGACAGAGAGAGGAGAGGAGAGAGAGAAGAGGGAAGAGAGAGGATAGGAGAGAGAGAGAGAGGAGAGGAGAGAGAGGAGAGGGAGAGGGAGAGGGAGGAGAGAGAGGAGAGGCAAGAGAGGGAGGAGAGGGAGGAGAAAGAGAGGAGAGAGAGAGGAGAGGAGAGAGAGAGGAGAGAGAAATATAAATAGAGAGAAAGGGGGAGCGAGAGAGACAACTCTCATGCTCATTCAGGATTCCTGTACCCTCAGACAGGATGCGGGAGTCGGGGACGCACCTTGACGGCGCTGGCGTTGTTCTGGGAGCCGCGGACCACGGCGGTGGAGCTGTAGAGGCGTCCGGGGGGCTTGAAGGACACGTTCAGGTCGTACGTCTGGGAGATGTGCTGCACGGCGGGCGAGGACGGGTCTGGCTGGGCCGGGAGCTCGAACGACAAGACCAAAGGGAGCAGCTCCTGAGAAACGGAGGGAGAGGAAACCAGGACCCGTGAGAGAGAGACAGAGAGAGAGAGACAGACAGAGAGAGAGAGGGATAGACGGGGGGAGAGAGAGAGAGAGCCAGGGGAGAAAAGGAGTTATACTACCACAATAACACTTTTGTGAAACTGTTATGACTCCAGAAGTAGAAAGTCCTTCAGTCTGCCACAAGGCACAGTCGTCTACTATGCGATTGACACCGCTCTGCTCCGAGTGAAAACACATGTTTAAAAAACGGGGGAGAGGTATCTTTACATAGGCTAGACATGCATGTACGTATCCACACATGGACATAACACGCCTCGGTGCGTGTGCCAGTGGCAGAACATGTTGTGTAAACCTGTCAAACTCAATGAAAGCACAGCTGTCAATTCCCAGCGAGTTCAGCAATGCCAGCGTTCTACAGGGAGGGAACAGTCCCACGCCTTATCACGCTACGGAAACAGAGAAGTGTGCACTTCAGTGGAACCAGGAGGGTCTGGTTAAAACACTACTGCAGGCCTGGCCCACAGCAGCCCATCAGCCTGGCTGGATGGCCTGTTAAGAGGTCATCTGCATGTTATGTAAACCTAATCAGACATCCCAGCTCTGGCATCGCCCACACTCTGCTCCGTCCTTCAAACAGAGACGGCGATTCGAATGAATCAACCCGTGACTTCAATACCAGGTCATCATTCAAACACAGGGCCCAGAGGGCAGCCTTGCCGAGAAGTTTATGTGTACGCACACAAGCGCTCTCATGAACCCTCGCACACACACAGTTATCCAAACACACTCCCTTTCTTGGGCAGGGTGCCACAATGGTTTTTGGCCATCAGAATAGGGCAAGCAGTATGAATTACCCCAACCAAAGAAATGCAGCCTTGATCAGTCCCATATGTGTTAGGGCCTACATTTATATCACGTTTCAGGACTTGAACTGCAGAGGCAGGGAAATGTAGGTCAGGGAGTATGGAAACAAAGAGAGGACAAACAGTACTGTCTGGTCCAACCAGGCTCAGTAAGGCCAGATGTGTGTGACTACCAGTAAAGCTGACACGGACCTTTCAGAAGGCAGGTCTGCCTGGCAGGCATGAGCTCCTCGTGTCTCGGTCGAGAGCAGCCATTCCCCACCTTTCCCACTTTGCGGCCCACTTGCAAAGCTCAAATATGTTTGCGGCCGCCCGACACATCCGTTCACTTAATTCGGGCTTAACGCACATGTTTAACAACACCACGGGAGCCAGACAGTTTGCTTTCACGCAAAAAAAAATTGGAGCGATCAAAGAAGACCAAGTGTTGCGGCCCACAGGTCGGGAATCGCTGGTCTGGTGCAGACCGTCAAAGAAGTCAGGTGGCTGAACGGTTAGGGAATCGTGCTAGTAATCTGAAGGTTGCCAGTTCGATTCCTGGCCGTGTGAAATGACGTTGTGTGCTTGGGTAAGGCACTTCACCCTACTTGCCTCGGGGGGAATGTCCCTGTACTTACTGTAAGTCGCTCTGGATAAGAGCGTCTGCTAATTGTAAATGTCTAGAGGGGTGTTTGAGGTCCACAGTCAAGAGGACTTCAACAGGAGAAGGAGGAAGAGGAGAGCCGAACGCATCGCTACGCTGCCCGACGACAAACTGTGCATCTTTTATTCATGAAACTTACTCGGATTTTGGCCCGTGCTGCCTCTACTCCTGCAGGCTGGCCAGCAATGGACACCTGATGAGAGAGAGAGAGAGAGAGAGAGAGAGACATTCAGGACATTATTACATCTAATAGACCTTGAATCCCATGTCTAAAAAAAAACATTCATGGCGTGACAAAAGAAGGAAATCTTTTTTCCATTTAGCATTTTCATTCTCATCTTTTTTAGAAATCAAGGCAAGACAGAAAAAAAGCAAGAATTTTGGGGGTTTCAACATCAAAAGCTCCCCTGAGGATCTGACCTTACGACCCACTTTCCATTCTGACTAAGAACCTTCAATTAAAATAATCACAGAAACAAAACAACAACCAGAAATCCTCTAATTAGACAGAGTATCTTGCCAGTGGATCAGTGAATCTCCTCTCTTCCTCCTCCTCCTCCTCCCTCCCTCAGAGGTAAAAGCTTGCCAGAGAAGAGAGAGTCTGGCCCTCTGCCCTGGCCAAGTGTAATCAGCCCCTCACACCAAGTGAAGGCCCAGTGTCTCAGAGTCGCTCGTACCAACAAACCTGAAGCGTCCATCTGCTTTGGTTCAGTACCCCTCCCCTCCCCCCCATCCACAAGCTTACACGCCAACAACATGCAGACACACATGCACACGCACAACATGATAAATCATACATGAATTGGCAGGTTGCCCTGAGTGTATGTTCAGGGCATTAGCTACATACTGTCAGACTGTTTCCAGACTGGGCACCTGGCAGTCTCAACTACAGAAGTCTCTGGCAGCCTGCCTCTCCGTGCAACAAAGGTAAAAGTTAATTACAGGCGCTTCCTACAGCTCCTCTAGCCGGTCCAGCTCAAACACACCCGCTTCCTGTGCGAGAGCCAATCAAAATAGCCAATTACACCCCAGCTCTTTATAGCCTACCTCTCCAGCGATTGGACGGGAACAAGCACAAGCACAGATCACAGGGGAGTGTTCCCTCGTTGATGCGACAGCCCAAGTGCAACGTGTTGTTAGCCACCAGGCCTCCCAGGCCACACGCTAGCCACCAGGCCTCCCAGGCCACACGCTAGCCACCAGGCCTCCCAGGCCACACGCTAGCCACCAGGCCTCCCTGGTCACACGCTAGCCACCAGGCCTCCCTGGTCACACGCTAGCCACCAGGCCTCCCAGGCCACACGCTAGCCACCAGGCCTCCCAGGCCACACGCTAGCCACCAGGCCTCCCTGGTCACACGCTAGCCACCAGGCCTCCCTGGTCACACGCTAGCCACCAGGCCTCCCTGGTCACACGCTAGCCACCAGGCCTCCCAGGCCACACGCTAGCCACCAGGCCTCCCTGGTCACACGCTAGCCACCAGGCCTCCCTGGTCACACGCTAGCCACCAGGCCTCCCAGGCCACACGCTAGCCACCAGGCCTCCCAGGCCACACGCTAGCCACCAGGCCTCCCTGGTCACACGCTAGCCACCAGGCCTCCCTGGTCACACGCTAGCCACCAGGCCTTCCTGGTCACACGCTAGCCACCAGGCCTTCCTGGTCACACGCTAGCCACCAGGCCTCCCTGGTCACACGCTAGCCACCAGGCCTCCCTGGTCACACGCTAGCCACCAGGCCTCCCAGGCCACACGCTAGCCACCAGGCCTACCTGGTCACACGCTAGCCACCAGGCCTCCCTGGTCACACGCTAGCCACCAGGCCTCCCAGGCCACACGCTAGCCACCAGGCCTCCCAGGCCACACGCTAGCCACCAGGCCTCCCTGGTCACACGCTAGCCACCAGGCCTCCCTGGTCACACGCTAGCCACCAGGCCTCCCTGGTCACACGCTAGCCACCAGGCCTCCCTGGTCACACGCTAGCCACCAGGCCTCCCTGGTCACACGCTAGCCACCAGGCCTCCCTGGTCACACGCTAGCCACCAGGCCTCCCTGGTCACACGCTAGCCACCAGGCCTCCCTGGTCACACGCTAGCCACCAGGCCTCCCTGGTCACACGCTAGCCACCAGGCCTCCCAGGCCACACGCTAGCCACCAGGCCTCCCTGGTCACACGCTAGCCACCAGGCCTCCCTGGTCACACGCTAGCCACCAGGCCTCCCTGGTCACACACTAGCCACCACGCCTCCCTGGTCACACGCTAGCCACCAGGCCTCCCTGGTCACACGCTAGCCACCAGGCCTCCCTGGTCACACGCTAGCCACCAGGCCTCCCTGGTCACACGCTAGCCACCAGGCCTCCCTGGTCTACACCCACCTGGTTGCTCTTCTCCGCCTGGTTGTTACGGTTGGAGTCCGGGAAGTGAATGTGGCAGCCGGTCTCCTCCATCACCTTCTTGATGTTGTTGCCCCCCTTACCGATGACGTGGGAGTGCTCTGTGTGGGACACGTCCATCTTCAGGGTGACGCGGTTACTCTGGCGGGCGGAGGGTGGGGTGGTGAGAATAGGAGGAGAACATAGTCTTTGTTAAAAGCTGCAGAGCTGTTCTGGAGATTCCTGCAAGCAATGCGACGGTTTCATCAAAAGCAACACAGGGCCAAGCCTCTGTGACCCCCAGGTTCAAGAACAGAAACTTAAAGCCCAATTTATACTTAGGTCGCAGACACTTTTGAAAAGGTCGCCGACAGAAATGACGTCTCGGTCGACACTTTTAACCGTCGCTTAGAAGTGTCGCCTACCAGGAGAAATTTCTACTGGCGCGGATGTCGTCACATAGTGAAAAATTAAAATGGTCAGTTTCTCCGATTGATCACCTAGGCTACAAAGCGTTAACAATGTAACCATAGCTATGAATGTAACGGTAAAATGATTCTGTTTACGTCACGCGAACCTTGAGCACAGGCGACTGTTTGCCGAAGTATAAATGCAGCAGCCTGAGCGACACTTTTTTTTTTCGTCGGCGACCATTTCAAAAGTGTCCGCGACCCAAGTATAAATTAAGCTTTAGATTGACCTGCTGGCTGCATCAGGATCCCAGTCACTGTCGTTTCAAGACTACATAGGGACAGAACTCAGGGAGTCAGGTGGCTGAGCGGTGAGGGAGTCGGGCTAGTAATCCGAAGGTTGCCAGTTCGATTCCCGGTCATGCCAACTGACGTTGTGTCCTTGGGCAAGGCACTTCACCCTACTTGCCTCGGGGGGAATGTCCCTGTACTTACTGTAAGTCGCTCTGGATAAGAGCGTCTGCTAAATGACTAAATGTAAATGTAACTCTCCAGTTTACTTTTAAGATGTCTGTTCCCTAAGACCAGCGCCACCCATGGCAGCTTGGCAGCTTGGAAGCCCCGGGCAGCATCCCAGCCTGGGCAGCATCAGGCCATACTACCCCCTACACTCCATCTAGAATGGCATGAAGAACATAACCAACACTAATAAAACATAAACTCTTTCAGATGGACAATTACAGGAAAGGAGATTATCTGGCAGAAGTAGTGTTGTACTTGTATTAGTTCAATAATGTAAAAAAATATATAAATCAATTAAGAACACAAGAACAGTTCCTGGTTGTAATTATTTCACAATAAACCGTGTTTAGTAGAACAAAGAGCCAATCATATGCTGGCCTTGTGTGAGACTGAGTGTTTGCATAAAAACCCACTCAGAGGCTGCTGTAATGCACACATTTTAAAGAAAACGAACGCCTGTGATGTTGCCATGGAGACAAAGTCCACATGCTATCAAAAACAGAGCATACTCAGCACATGAACCCTAGCTGACCTGCTGGCCACACTAGAGCATCCTGTCATCAGGGGAGAGGGTAGAGGAAGAGTTTAGCCAACGAGTGAGGGTCTCTCTTTTTCTATTTCTCTTTCTCAATTGAATTCATTGGGCACGACAGACCATGTGATCACACACCCACCTTGGTGTCCAGGACCGACATGATCCTGTCTTTGGCTTCCCTCACATTGTCCCTCTTTCCACACACCTTGATGTGGGGGTCTGGGGGAGAGGACAGGGGTAGGGATGGAGGGATGAGGAGAGAAGAGACATATCATTAATGACACCAAGATATTGTTGGCAAATTACAGTGCAAAACATGGTACTGTCTGAGGCACCAAAAAAAATAAATGCTAAGAAATAATGAAAAGACTAAACTAAAATGTTTTCAACATTTCACTTTTATATTGCCGCACAAATACAGTAGAAAACCCCCCAATATGGTTAAGACAATACTCATCACTTTTACACAGTACTGTCCATATCCCCAGTGCTCTACCCGCTGTGCTACTGCCAGCGTCTGTGTGGCGCTAGTCGGAGATTACTAGACATCTGGTTCAGCTGAGGTCCACCCCCTGCAGGACCTCCCCCTGCAGGACGTCCCCCTGCAGGACCTCCCCCTGCAGGACCTCCCCCTGCAGGACCTCCCCCTGCAGGTCCTCCCCCTGCAGGACCTCCCCCTGCAGGACGTCCCCCTGCAGGGGGAGGTCCTGCACGTCCACCCCCTGCAGGACCTCCCCCTGCAGGTCCACCCCCTGCAGGACCTCCCCCTGCAGGTCCACCCCCTGCAGGACCACCCCCTGCAGGACCTCCCCCTGCAGGACCTCCCCCTGCAGGACCACCCCCTGCAGGACCTCCCCCTGCAGGACCTCCCCCTGCAGGTCCACCCCCTGCAGGACCTCCCCCTGCAGGTCCACCCCCTGCAGGACCACCCCCTGCAGGACCTCCCCCTGCAGGACCTCCCCCTGCAGGACCTCCCCCTGCAGGTCCACCCCCTGCAGGACCTCCCCCTGCAGGTCCACCCCCTGCAGGACCACCCCCTGCAGGACCTCCCCCTGCAGGACCTCCCCCTGCAGGACCACCCCCTGCAGGACCTCCCCCTGCAGGACCTCCCCCTGCAGGACCTCCCCCTGCAGGACCTCCCCCTGCAGGTCCACCCCCTGCAGGACCTCCCCCTGCAGGACGACCCCCTGCAGGTCCACCCCCTGCAGGACGTCCCCCTGCAGGTCCACCCCCTGCAGGACGTCCCCCTGCAGCTCCACCCCCTGCAGGTCCATCCCCTGCAGGACGACCCCCTGCAGGACCTCCCCTCCCCTTGCCTGGACTAGAGCACAGGAAGTCAGCTAAGCTTCTTCCAGGAATAACCCCTCTACACAAACAAACACAAGAATCTCCCATAACTACGCCTTGACCAGACTATTAAAGCAAAAGGATATTTTAATGTTTTTGTTTTAGTCAGACCTTATCTGCAGGCCACAATTGCTCTTCATAGTTTTTTTTTAACTAGGAAAGCAAAGGTATAATAATACAGGCTGTGCGTACTCCAAACACTTTTGTGCAAATGCTGCACAAAAGACAAGGAAACAAAAGATGTCCTTTATGTATCTTTGACCGGAGATGAGCAAAACCAAACAATTGTCCTGTGTTTCAAAGCTCAATGCACAAACTCCACCACTTCAAAGATCCAATGACACAAAGCAAACAGAGGTCGTCCTTAGAGAGAGAGAGAGAGAGAGAGAGAGAGAGAGAGAAGGAGAGAGAGAGAGCAAGAGAGAGAGAGCAAGAGAGAGAGAGCAAGAGAGAGAGAGAGAGAGAGAGGCAGAGAGAGGGGCAACGAGAGGGAAAGAGAGAGAGAGGGGCAGAGAGAAGGAGAGAGAGAGACAGAGAGAAGGAGAGAGAGAGACAGAGAGAAGTAGAGAGAGAGACAGAGAGAGACAGAGAGAGGGGTAGAGAGAGTGAGAGAGACAGAGGGGGTGCAGACGTGAACAGCCAAAACATGATCTGATCCGGGCCTGGTCTCTGGTGCTCCCTGCAGACAGGACCTCTGGGCTGGCTGGGCTCAGGAATGCCGGAGCCGGGAAGTGTTTAGGATCCCGGCGCTCCGAGTTTAACGAGCTGAGGGGGGATTGTGGGAGGCGGGCGGGCGGGCGCTGTGAGAGAGCGTCGTGGGGCTGGTGTGGACTGACCGCCGAGAGACGAGATCACACGAGGGCGGACAAACACGAGTGAGACGGAGGGAGCTAAACAAAAACAAGGCCGTAATCTGCTCACGTCCACTCGGAGTTGAGATCACAGGAGGGAGTGGGCTCAGTCAGAGACAGCAAAACAAAGAAGCACAGGAGAGAACCCTCTCAGGACCGCTTCCTGAAAGCTGACCAAACATTCTGCTGTTACTCAACAAGGGCCTCACTTTCCCCCTCACTGTCCCCCCCTGGCAGCAGCCAGCCAGTAGAGGGCGCACTGGCCCTTCACTGCCCTCCCCCCAAACACCAGGCTGCACATCTGGAAACCGTTAGGTTAGGCTAAATGAGAGTTGCAGTTCGTGTGATGTTGAACACCGTCGCATTCCTGGAGTGAGGTGTGGTGTGCTGATAGTGGTCATGAGACTGATTGTGGAATCGAAAATGTTAAATGTACACCTTCAGTTTTATTTGGGGCATAGGCAACACCTGTGAACAAATGCAAACAAACAAACAAAAGCAAACAAAAACAAATGGTGCAGTTGCAGCTGTGATGAAGGGTGTGTGTGTGTGTGTGTGTGTGGTGGGGGGGGGGCGGAAGGGGGGTTGAGCTCGTCTTGATTGTTTCATTTAAGTGAGACTAAAACTCTTGGCTCTGCTGTCCCCTCCTGGCAAAGCTGCTTCCCGTCTTGACACCAGCGAGAGCTTACATCCTGAAGTAGGGGAATCAGGTGGCTGAGTGGTGAGGGAATCGGGCTAGTAATCCGAAGGTTGCCAGTTCGATTCCCGGTCATACCAACTGACGTTGTGTCCTTGGGCAAGGCACTTCACCCTACTTACTCTGGGGAATGTCCCTGTACTTACTGTAAGTCGCTCTGGATAAGAGCGTCTGCTAAATGACTAAATGTAAATGTAAGTAGCACAACTAGGGGAATGGCGTCTGTTTGGACCGTGGCAGCCTCCATTGGATGCTCCACTGGAACCTCATTTCAAACATCTGCAGAAGCCCCAAGACAGGAAGAGAGACTGTCCAGAAAGAGAACCAGAGAAGGACCTTCATTATCGGCAGCGTGTCAGCTGGGACGGTTCCCGTTCTAAAACACATCCTCTCCACGAATGACACCAGGGCACGCCAGATACCATCTATTCTGCTTGCACGTGCGTCATTCTAGAATGTGTTCTTATAAACACGTAACACAAGCCGGGCTGTACTTGGTAGATAATGCTTCTCTCCACTAAATCACTGACAGTATATTGAGGATGACTGTCGTTGCGGCTCCAGGCTGGTCTTATCGTGCTGGTGCACGTGGCGTCGAGGGGGAGGGGGTGGGGTTTGCGCTCGGCCGCCGCTGTGACAGAGAGAGGACGAGGATGGTGACACGGTGACATCTGCTCCAGGTCTTAACGGGACCCTGGCGTGGCAGGAAGCCATCCACTCCTCCAGGGGGCAGCGGGCAAGAGCCAGGGTGAGATCACCTTCCCTCGTAGGATTACACAAGAAGACCTGGTCAACGACTGCTGGCATTTCAGATGTCTGAGCGGTTAGGGAATCTGGCTATTAATCATAAGGTTGCCGGTTTGAGTCCTGGCCGTGCAAAATGACGTTGTGTCCTTGGGCAAGGCACTTCACCCTACTTGCCTCGGGGGGAATGTCCCTGTACCGGATAAATGACTAAATGTAAATTTCCTCCACAGAGACACCAAATCAAAAGACAGGCATACACACACGCGAGGCACTCCCACCACACATACATCAGACACACAATACACCGAGGGCAGAGCACTCTGATGGATGGCTCCCAGACAGGTGCTGCTGTGTTGCTGCTTCCAAGCGTGCAGGACCACATGGGACAGACAGGAATGGGAGGCCCTCTAGACGAGCCCTGCTGTAACCGTGCCAACATGGTCCCTGGGGCCAAGCAGAAAGGTGAAGGACATTTTCTTCCTGAGAAGATGTCAGCACCAATCACTGCTCCTGGAGCACGGATTCCACTCTGTCTCTCTTGGGATCACACACACGTATGCATACACAGCCACACACACACACATCATTCTCCTCCAACAAATCAAAGATCCAGTAAATGCAAGAGATTATCATTCCTCTTCACATTTACACAGTACCGAAGAGCCCACGAGATGCTGATCCTACAGGAATTCAAATGAGCATGCTGCTTTTATGAAGCTGATTTATGAATAACTGCTACTACCAGGGATGGTGGTCTACATGCTGGGCTTGTAGGGACCCACTTTGAATATTCAATCGTGGGGACATATTTCTAGATCAGTCTGGTAAGATTCCAAGGCAAGCTTGTCAACTTCTGGGTATGGTTCAGGAAGTTGCATAATGCTGTTGGATTCCACATCTGGCTGGGGGACGAGCACAGGCATCCCCCTTCAGGACAACAGAAAGGGGCATGTCGAAACGCCGACCCCCCCGGAAGAGCTTTAAATAGCCGTGATAATGTTTTATTGGCAACAGAGCCCGGCTCCGTACATGCTTAGTCCATTACAGTTCCCTCCCTTGCCCGCCCCCCTCCATAAAAGCGCCTTGCAGATTGGTGCACATTCCCTGCCCAGATGAAATAACAGAACAGAGAGAGAGAAAAGACAAGCACATTCATATATAAAAAAAAAAAAAACGTTTTAATCAAGTGAAGCTGGTACTACCTTGAGACATCTCCCATGCTCTCAAATGTTTCCACAGAGAAGTTAAAACAACACTGAGCCTAATTCATTTGACTGACTGCCTGGGAAAACAAACAACTATTGTGGGTAGTTAAATTTAAATGGTTTATCTGAAGGTATCTTTTCCAAACAAATGGAATGACTTGCATGCACTGTCCTAAACTGCACTTCCAAGAATGGGTCAGTGGAGTTCCTGTGTAGGACCGAGATACGTTTATGAAAAATGGCTTTGTAGACAGAGGGAGAAGGAAGCCGTATGAACAAGGGAAATGATCGTAAAGATGTTCAGCTCAGCTGCTGGGGAGCAGTGTGTACATGGGAAGATGAACTCAGAAGACCTCAGAACAAGGAGCTTTGGATGTGCATTTCAGGTACTACCGTCTTGAACCACGTTTTTAATGACTTACCTTATTATCAATGATCGAAAAATGGCTAAGCTAGATATTGCATTTGAAGATGATCCTCACCTTTTTTGGACTTGGCTCCGATCTTCAGTTTGGAAGGCCAGGCTATCTGTGTTGTGGTCTCATCCATCACCTGTAACACACGCATGGGCACTGTCACCAGAAGGTCACACTGTCACAGTAACTATCATACTGTACAAAAGCCAGTGTGGTTGCTAGCTAACTTTAAACCAAAAATAAACAAGTTATATTATTATATTACACACATGGACAAGTTTTAAAACAAGGATTTAGAGAACATTTGATAGTAAAGATTCCTGCACAAGTTTAACACACAGGTACCATTGTATGCATGTAAAAGACAAACCCAAATCTAACCACACATGGAATACTATAAAATAAATGTTGGCAGGCTATTTTCACAAGCCATGTGACAGGGCTGAAAGTAGTTGGAAACTAGTCAAAACTATGGACAATGGCTCATTGCTTGCCATGCTGTCTTTGGAGAGAATCTAACACTTCATGAGAGCTATAAGACATTAGCACAGTCAACTAAAGAGACGTCTTACAGAGAGCTGAAAACCCCCTGAAGGAACAGATCCAGCTGCATTTCATACAGGTGATACACAGAGCTGTGAAGAAAAATAAAATAAGCAGTTAGCCAATCAGGATCCATCGGAGAATGGATACCTTCTGCTGCTGCCTGGGTGAAACTGTCTGGAGACAACACCACAGAACATTTTCTAAAAACGCTTATAAAAACGGGGCTGAGTGCTGCTGGACTTTGAACACGTGAAAAGTGTCGACTGCAATCTACGTGAGAGAGCCCTGATAAACCTGTCCTTCCTAACTAGGAGCACATGCATGGACCTGGAAGAGAGAGAGAGAGAGAGAGAGAGAGAGAGAGAGAGAGAGAGAGAGAGAGAGAGAGAGAGAGAGAGAGAGAGAGAGAGAGAGAGAGAGAGAGAGAGAGAGAGAGAGAGAGAGAGAGAGAGAGAGAGAGAGAGAGAGAGAGAGAGAGATGAGAGAGATGAGAGATGAGAGAGAGAGAGAGAGAGAGAGAGAGAGAGAGAGAGAGAGAGAGAGAGAGAGAGAGAGAGAGAGAGAGAGAGGGGGGGGGGGGGGGTAGTGGTCCGTGACATGGAGTGTGTTCTTATGGGGTTCTCCCATTCCACTGAGAATCACGAGACCCACGCACCTTCAGCTCACTTCCTCAACACGGACCAATCAGGGATCACACACACACACTCAGGGATCAAACAGCTCAGGCTTGAGAAACAAGCATCTGCTTCGTCTTACAGACCTGCTGACTGGCGGCTCCATCTATTCTATCCCTCCATCATTGTGAAAACAGACAGATCGCTCCTTGTCCTTCAATTCCCCTGTTTTCATAAAAGGTCCCGTTTGTGCTTGTTTGTATTCACATGTTCCAGCGGTTAGGGTTAAGGGGGGCGGGGCGGAGGGAATGGGATTCGGCTGTTTTCCGGTCACGCACGCGAGTGAGCATAGTCGGTTCCACTCTGTTCCAGGGTTCTCCTGCTCGGTTCCACTCTGTTCCAGGGTTCTCCTGCTCCAGGGGACTTCTCCACAGGGTTCCTCACGAGGTGCAGGCGGTTCCACAAGGACGCCCAAAAACTCACAAAAGAAACATGTTGCGGAGGGCTGAGAAATCAGTGCCTATAGATACAACCTGTAAATAACACGCTTCTTATCAGTGCAGTTGACTGGCCTTATCTGTTTACCATGTATAATCCCTTATTCTTCACAGTACAGTCACAGTAAGGACTCGGCTGGTAGTCAGCATATTTGCCAGGGTGCAGGAGTATTTGACACGCCACTCTCTACAGAGACTGAATCTGGCTGCACCAGGGTAAGTCACTGGGGTGTGCTACGGTATATAAACGAAACAAAAAATAAATAAAAGAAACGGCGATCGTTCCTTAAAAGAAAACAAGCCATACTCAGGTGGGACGCTGGCAGCTCATAAATTACAAAGGAAACATCTGAAATGGGCCATGTGGTGAGGAAGTGGCGGGCCTGTTCTGTGAGACCTCCTCCTGACTACTCCTGACAGGTTTTCCAGTGTCGGCCTCCAGCACCTGTAACCCAGGTTCAGATAAACCCTCCACGCTGCCTCCCTCTTGCCCCTGTGGTCGAAGCACTCCTAAAACCCGCCATGATGGTTGAGTGGACCTTCAGGCCTCACTGAGTTTCTCAAACATACCATAATCACATGCTGGGATCACAAGCGAATATGAAACATCCAGACGTGTGACTGTGCTGTGTGCTGAATTGTGGGGTTCGCTCATCTATTTCTTAATCAAAACCTACTGCAGATTTTTGGAGGGTGGGTACCCAGAACTGCTGCAGATGTCGGGATCCGGACCGAAGCAATACTGACTAAACATATCCGAAATATAAAAACAATGTTATGCTTCGAAAATGTAGTTAGGCTTTCTTACTACGAGACTGTATATACTGGGAATTGTTATGTCTCTGCATTCTTCGCTAAGTCTCAAAACAAATGTACTTCTGCTCTGCCAACTGAAAAACGTTTTCACAAAATAAAACATACCAGAAACAAATGTGCTGCCTTTTCCATCTTTCACTAAAGACCTTGGCCTGTGTAGCTTGTTTGAGGCATTATCTTCCCCTAATAGCTGGAGAGATGGCTGCCAAACAGCTATTCTCATCATCTCCCCTGGCTGAGGACACTGCACCGATTCAGGGCAACACAACTGACACGGCTGATGAACGATCCGTCTTTTTGGGTTGGACCGAAATGAGTCACATTCTCTTTCCGGAGAACAACTGTGGATAAAATGGTTTGAATGCAGGTTCAAAAGGCAACATCTGATTTTTTGACTTTTTAGTCTCTTTCTGAGCTACACTGTTCCTCTCCCAATGTCGGTCATATTCCAGCTGCCGTCAGATGAAGTTCTGCCCCCATGTAGACAGATATCAGGTCACATGACACTCCCATCAACTGCTTATATAAAAAAAGAAAAAAGATTTCTCTAAAACATTTTGTTCCCCGTGTAGCTGAGGAATTCCTGCCCAGCTCCCTCCCTCTCTCCCTCACCTCCCTCACCTCCCCAATTTGATCAGTCGCATGGGTCAAAAATGGTAGTTTCTGCTTTTTGTCACTAAAAAAGTTCCCCCTCTGCGATAACGATTTTGTCCCGGAAAAGAAATTCAACTCCAGCTTTAAGTCTCCACGGTACTCTTAACCCCACCCTAGTTAAACCAGAGTGATTGATGAGCGATTTTCATATTATTACTATATTCTAAAACAACTTAGGAGTACTTCCAGGAAAAGATAAGGAATACGAGACAGTGTGAGATATTCAGAAAGGGTGTAACCGCCATCATGTGAAAAAGGTGCAGCTAACTTGACCAGAGTGATCATGTCTCACTGAGACCATTAAGAAACCCTGTCTCGCTGAATAAGCCCGCGTCTGACAGGTATCGAAACACAGCTAATACAAAGCAGAGCATGCCTTGTTAAATAAACGCAACATGATGAAGATTGGGATGAAAATGACAGCCATGTTTACTTAGGTAAATGCAAGTCCCAACTTTACGGCCCATTCACTTTCTTTGCCGTAGTCTTGATATTTTCTCTATAGGGTATTGTTCTGGGGAAACTGGTTTCCTGTCCGTAGATGCTTTTCTTGGCGAGGTTGAGCATATGGGAGTGATTTCTGACAGACCACACACCATTTTAAGAGTGGATGGCGTTTATTTTTATGATGGGGCCAGAAAATACCTCTCAAATGGCTCAGATACCTGCACAAATTAGGTTAACTATACATTTAATGTTCCTTGCTTTATTCTCCTGGCCCTCGCAAGTTCTGGATGAAAAGAAAAAGCCTGTGTCTGTGATTGTGTTCAACTTCAGAACGTAACTTGATGGAAGGATGGGATCTTTGGGGGAAGTTCACTTGCGTAGGTAGAAGCCGTAACTCGAATCGAACAGGATGTCATTAGGGATCTCATGAAAAACGGCATATGTGCTCCATGCACGTGTGTGTGTGCACGTGTGTGTGGCACAACTGCAGTCAACATGGGTGCAACAGGGCCCACTTCCTGCCCTGTTGTACACTGATGCAGCTGTTGATTCAGCTGGAGTGTGTGTGTTTGTAAGTGTGCACGCACACATGTATACTAGAGAAGACAGGAAGGGTTTAGAGGTGTGTGTGTGTGTGTGTGGAGAACGGGGCCTGTCAGAAGAGGGTCACAGTCAGCACCCCTGAGACTGTTCGCGTCGACTGAGTGCACATTAACAGTCCCGGTGCTAACCCTCTCCTGCTCCATTACATCTGGGGTGACACCTCTACCTCGGGGCCAGGATAAACCGTTCCACAGTTCAGCAGAAAGCACAGCACAAAACATGCTACTGTGTGGAGTCAGTTGGCTGAGCGGTGAGGGAATCGGGCTAGTAATCCGAAGGTTGCCAGTTCGATTCCCGGTCATGCCAACTGACGTTGTGTCCTTGGGCAAGGCACTTCACCCTACTTGCCTCGGGGAGAATGTCCCTGTACTTACTGTAAGTCGCTCTGGATAAGAGCGTCTGCTAAATGACTAAATGTAAAATGTAATGTACTGTTCAAGTGGAGATCTGAGACAGGCATTAGGAAGCCAAATCACCCTAAACACGACATACAATCACATCTCCTAGAAGTGTGTGTTGCCCATATTTGACCCTGATATGGTTAGTCGACGAATGCACTTGATATTAGAACGACAAAAGCACCTAACTCTCCATGGTAACCGTAACCATGGACAGCTTCCACCGCATCACAAACAACATCTTCCAACCTCAATATAATCATCCACCTCAGCAGCATTTCACTGTTGATGGATACAGAACTGAACATTTTATTTAGTTGTTTTTCATACCCTGCCTTGAAACCAAACTATAAGGCACTTCTGTGCTCCTAAAATGATGAAGTCAAAACCTCCTGGCCCACGATCAGCCTGCACCGGGGTTCGTGCATCACGCTGGCGTTTACAGAACCGCAGCTGGGACATGGCAGCAGGCAGGCAGGCAGGCGAGGGAACTGGCTCTGCCTTCAAAAGCTTCGGACTAAAGGCTTCCCCTAAGCCTCTGTGGGCTGGTATAGTCCACGGGTCCAAGTCCTCACAGACCTACAGTCCAGCACTCTGACACTCCAACTGGTTATATGATCCACAGCCTGCTATTCCAACTGTACATCATCCAACAGTCTGAAGGTTCTTCAGCAAGCAGCTTCAACTAGTGTATAGTGCAACAGTGAATGTTTCTAAGCATCCCAGTGAGTCTTATATACAAGGGCTTCTTAACGTGATAAACAAACTGTGTAATTGATCGAGAGGTAAACAATTGTAAACAGGGAAGGAGAGAAAGCTAATGATTATGTGTGAGAGAGGAAGATGGCTAAAAAAACTGAAGGGTGAAGAAAAGAGAGAAAGAGAGAGAGACGGAGAGAGAGACTGAGAGAGAGACGGAGAGAGAGACGGAGAGAGAGACGGAGAGAGAGACGGAGAGAGAGACGGAGAGAGAGACGGAGAGAGAGACGGAGAGAGACGGAGAGAGAGACTGAGAGAGAGACGGAGAAAGAGACGGAGAGAGAGACGGAGAGAGAGGGAGAGAGAGACGGAGAGAGAGACGGAGAGAGACGGAGAGAGAGACGGAGAGAGAGATTGACGGAACGGAAGACAAACAGGCAGTGACTAAGAGAGAGAGAGAGAGAGAGACAGACAGACAGAGACAGAAAGAGAGAGAGAAACAGAGACAGAGAGACAGACAGAGAGAGCAACCATAGACACAGTCTGTGAGTGTCTGTCCTGTGTTGTTCTTCTCTTAGTGAACTGTTGAACTCCCAAATGCTCATTTTCCCGAAACTGTTTTCACTCTTACTTAAGGCTGTAACAGAGTGTGTGTGTGTGTGTGTGCTAGAGAGCGTGAGAGAAGGAAACAGAGAGGGGAGTGCATGTAGGAATAACAGAGAGTTTATGTGCGTGCATTTGAGAGACATATTAGTGTCAGCATAGCCTTAATGTGTGTGTGTGGTATAAAGGGTGTGTTTGAGGGTAGGAAATGGGCCAAGTAAGAGTTTCCATTTTCATAAACTTCAAACACTCCACACCTCATACATTTTCCTTAGATGAATGCCTTCCAGATCTCTCCGTAACACTTATTTTTATGACATTAATTGGGTCTGTGTGAGGGTTATGCTATCAAACCGCCAAGAACAAAAACTGTACAATACAGTCGACCACCATTTTTTCCCAGCCACCCCTTACCAGCCAAACTAATTTAAAATAATTGCCCATGTAACTTTGTGACAACAAACACCCTTTGAAAATCCATTCAAGTTTTTAAAAAGGGCTATTTATTATGTTAGTCCATGCCTTTGAGAGGACATCATTAACCACCAGATATGCTTTACTAAAGGGTGCTGCATTAGAAGGTAAGATCGTAAGCGATCATTTAGCAGACGCTCTTATCCAGAGCGACTTACAGTAAGTACAGGGACATTCCCCCGAGGCAAGTAGGGTGAAGTGCCTTGCCCAAGGACACAACGTCATTTGGTTGGCATAGCCGGGAATCGAACTAGCAACCTTCTGATTACTAGCCTGATTCCCTCACCACTCAGCCATCTGTCGTCCGAATTTGCTTCTGTTGTTTCCTTCCCAAACTGGAGTGAAAAGTAGAGACAAAACGTGTCTAGAATTCATGGTGAATCGCTGAGAGGGACGGATGGCGCCTGGTTTGCATTTCTTGGTTTTTGTAAGTGGCTACAGAGACATTTAAACTGCCTCCCTCCTCTGACATTTAACTTGACTGAACTCCCAACCCGAAATAGGAAACAGACGAAGAAGAAGGCTAAAATAAACCACTGTCCATCACGTCGTTCATTAGAGCCCATTATCATCCTCAGAGGTGCAGAGGAAACTGGGTTTTAAACAGGAGCAAGTGAACGAAAACACTCTGATCTGTTCTTCGCGTCAAGACTGGAGGTTTCCACATAATCGGCTCCAAACACACGTCTTTGACGAAGACCCGGTTCGACGGGAGAACTCGAGGAGAAAAAAACCTTTGGTTTCACGTCGTTAGATGTACAGCGATCGTGCCGTGGCTTACTGTATAGCAGGACTTTGAAAGAAAACTCTAAGGATAAGGTGAAGCAGATGAGGTGAGTTGTGAGAGGAAGTCCCTGGCCTGCAGCAGGTGCTGCTTAACAACCACAGGACGGACTCCTTTCGTTTCCCTCATACGGTCAAAAGCTAATCAAGCACATAATGAGATTCTGGACCTTGTCTGAATGTTTCATTCCAGTCAGAACCTCGCTGGAAAAACACCCGACACCTGCATCCCTTCCTGTGGATAAACTGCCCTCTGCGTGACTGGAACTGGACCCAACCACAACCTGTAGGTAGACCAGAGACTCACCTTCTGGAAGAAATCCTCCCCTCCGTTGATCCTTCCTTCGGTGGCTGCTGCGAGGAGAGAAGAGAGAGAGAGACAGAGAGACAGAGAGACAGAGAGAAAGAGAAAAAGAGAGAGAGAGAGAGAGGGAGAGGGGAGAGAGAGGGAGAGAGAGGGAGAGAGAGAAAGAGAGAGAAAGAGAGAGAGAGGGAAAAAAAAGAAACAATTCATAAAACCACACGAAGCCACTCAATGTTAAACACATAGTATAACAGCTGGGGAGCCAAGTCATGCTCTGGTGATCTGGTGTCGTGGAAATGCTGGGGTATTGGGACGGTCTCCAGACTTTCCAGTGGATCACCGTACCTCAAGGTATTGTGCTTGGCACTTCTCTGTCAATATCTCCCATTTTCTGATTTCCAATGAAGTGGTCCAACTCATTTTCTGTAATCCTTACGATTAGATACAGCTTCCGTTGAACAAATTGTGTGGAATTGCTAAGACCTTGCTGTGGTGGTCGTCTTAATATGTGTATTTGTCTTGTTTGACTTTGGAAACATCTAGAATGTTACAATCTTGTTCCAAAACCAGTATTTTTTTACCGCAATACCGTTCTAGGATGAGTATCATGCTACCTAGTAATAAATACCCACAACTTTTTATTTATACATTTACAACCTACACTACAACATTCATGAATGACTACTACAAAACGTATTTACACATACAATACTGTATTAACTCAAATCTTCTTCTGTTCCCTGTTAAGCACCAATATGGTATTTCCAGAAGCCTCAGACAGAAGTAATACGAGCTCTGAGAAACAAACTAAGCAAACAGATCAAACTCTCCATTTCGTTTGGATAAACTAGTCAGAGGCTGATCACCAGACAACACCAAGCCCTCAGTCTCTGAAACATCTGTGAGTCATTTATTCTGTGGCATTTCTGTTGATGTAAAATACATATCTGTTGTCCACAGAGCGTTCATGTGTTCGAAAGCCGGAGTCTGATGTGAGGTTGTTAACGATGCGTGTTCTCTCAGATGGATTCACCGAGGCCAGCGCAGAACTGGGTCAGTAACGAGGCCTAAATCATGTCATAAATACAGGCCTGGCCATAACGACAAGAATTATGTTAAGATGAACTTAACGTTCTGCTGGGCTCCACCTCCAGAGAACCATACATCTGCTATAGAAGGACGACTCAGGATGCCAGAACCTTCTCTGATTTATCCGCTGTAAATGGACCGTGGAGACTAAATGTCTGTTGGATTACTATATAACCGACTCCAGGACAATGTGTGATGTAAAAACAGCGTGAGGACATTGCTGATGTCAGTCCAAAAGGAATTCCTTCAGCATCCTAAAGGGAATATTGAGGGTGTTGACTATCGCTGTCCAATCCTGGCTGGCTTGTATTCCACATACTACTACCACTGGCCAAAGCATCAACAAAGATGGTGGGCTACTTTAAGTAGAGATTTTAATAGTCAGCATAGCAGTTACAGCAACAACAATCAAGTGAAAATGTGCTCCAAATACAAGCGTGTTCTTAGCCTGGGCCCAGGACAGCAACTGAAGTTCTCTGTAGGCTGTTAATGGACAATTGTACTATGAACAGGTGTATCCTTCATGTTTAGATGTGTTGCTCTCCGTTTTTGGGAAGGAAATTAAAACACTTGGATCTAGACTCCAACTAAACATGGTCATTGGAACTGCCAAGGGAGCAATTGGTCAGTAACATGTTTATGTTCAAAAATAGTTTTACATCCAAGTGGTAAAACTTTATTTATTTGAAGGGACAGAATGGAATCTGGGCCCTGGGAGGAATTAAGCCTCTCGTTTTCACTGTTCTCCAAGAGGCGGTAGATCACTCAAAACAAGCGTGCACATCCATCTAAGAATGCTGCTCCTCTGCCAACACCAAATTAGAACCAGGCAGAAATAAAAGGGTATACAAGATAGGATGATTAAACTGCTAATGGCAAACATCAGCGGCAGAGAGACTGAAAGCAAGAGAGAGAAAAATCCATCAAGCACTTGACTGAAATACCCCCAAAATCTTTTCGAACTGCCATTCACCATGAAACTAGTATTTTACTGACTTATCACATTGGAGAGTGGGCAATCTGATGTGCTCTATTCCCTTATTATAAACTCAGAGAGGGACATAAATGTTTTTACTAGTATAAAGATGATGCAAGAAAACACAAAACGATAGCGTGGCAACCATCTGCTGCTAGAAGACAAAGACACATGGAGAAATCAAGAGATAGAGAACCTTCCGGGAACATCCTGAAACCTATAAATATAACTGCAAGTTGGACAATCTCACACCACGATCCCCAATTTCTTCAGATCGGGAGGGGAGGGGGAAGAAGGGAGGGAGAAGAGGGGAGGGGGAAGAGGGGAGGGGGAAGAAGGGAGGGGGAAGAAGGGAGGGAGAAGAGGGGAGGGGGAAGAGGGGAGGGGGAAGAAGGGAGGGGGAAGAGGGGAGGGGGAAGAGGGGAGGGGGAAGAGGGGAGAGCTCTGGGGTACAGTATGTTAGACGGGAGGAAAGGAAAAGCCTCCCTTCTTTTATCCGTCACACCCCAAGGCGGCCTGCACTCTGCTATGGGTCACAGCCAAAACACAGCAACAGACCCGGCTACACTACACCAGCTACACAACACTACGCTACCGAAAACACACATGACTTTGCTTGCCAAATGCTTGTCTGGCCATACTGCTGATGTTGTTATAAAATAACAACATCCAGTAGCAAAGCATTAGTATATTTCATCTATGTATAGCATACTTTGATCTCTTGATACTCTTCACAGGAACAGCCCTACATTGAGTTTGACACAGCCTCATAATTCGTGGCGTGCAGATTGAGCATAAGGAGGAATAAAACCGGAAGATTACATGGAGATGAGGTGAGGCGAGGACAACCGCTCGCACCTGCCCCCAGTCTCCCCCAGCCTCACAGAACTATCAGAGAGCCTCTAACCGTTAAGACCTCTGAGTCCCATATCTTATAGTACACTCAATACAGCCAGGCGGAGGCTTAATGAATCATAACGCAGACGCCCATTTACCACCAGTAATCTCCGAAAGGGCCATTTAGAAAACTGAATTTACAAATGTGAAATACTTAATCAAAAGCTCGCCCATTAGCTCTGCGCTCTCGCTGAAATACGTCATGTAATCTCAACCGAAACATCTGCGATACTGACAGACAGCAAGACAAATGAACTCTGCTATCCATTATTCACAGAGGGAGGGAGGGAGGGAGGGCATTAGTAAACAAGAGAGAAATGGGGAGATATTCATGGGGTTTTAAGGGGAGGAAGAGAAGAGGAGGAATGTAAACACGTTGTGGCCTCCTTCCACACACAACAGGATGAGGAATAGAGGCATGTAGATCTTGAGTATTCAAACAAGACATTCATCTGCTATTGATCAGAGGAGTGGTGTGGCGCCGAGGCTGAAATAACTCCACTCCAACACGACACACGGGTGGTTCAGTACACTGGTGTGTTAAACCTGGGAAACTGAAGTGCAATCAAACGGCCTAACCTACTGTAGTAGAAGATATATATTTGTATCAATGGAGTCCTCTCTTAAAGCTATAGGTATAAGGGTTTCAGTGCAGCAAAAGTGTTTCTTTGTATCCTGTTAAGGCTTCGGTATTGAATGTTGCCTGAAAGGGTTCTTTTGTTGCAAAAAGATCTCGTGAATCCAGCAACCTCACAAGGTCAAATTGACTCATTTCAATTTGGCTTTCATAAAGAGGTATCTCCAATGTTGAACCCCTTTGAGAATTTTATAGAAACTCAGTCATTCAGGTAGTAATCAAAGTATTTGCCTTGGATGCAGATGGGTCCATTGTCTCTGGAGCATGCAACTGAGGTAGAGCCAATGTTAAATCTGGGAACTACTGTGCTTGGCATCAAATCCTCACAGAGAAGTCATCATGACCGATACTAAGAGGCTGGACAATCGATCATAGGATATGAGTGCATTAAGGGAAGACGGTTTGGGAGACCGAGCGAGGGGAAGATTGATGAATAGAGTGAGAAGATACAGAATATAAAAATAGTACAACTGAAGCAAAATATACAAAAATGATTGCCCTGTTTACACAAGAAGGATTCTGAAACAAATGATTACCAAGAAAGAAAGAGTCTATTGTACTATTATACTTTATAAATGAGTTTTTATGAGAGATGACCTGCCAAGAGGCATCGCCTCAGAGACAGGAATCACTGTCAGCACATTTACACTGAAGAGCAACTGCCAAATGGTGTGGCAGCTGGGTCTATTTCTTTACTCTGCTTCTGTTCAAAATCGACAGGTTTTCCAACATTTAAATCCAAACTTTTACCGCATGTGTGAAAGTTAGCTGGCTAAGTCCTTCAGCCGGTTCAGAAAAGTAGGTTCCTGAGTTCATGTCTGAAAGAACTACAAATCCCAGGTATCCTTGAGAAGCGTGATCCTCGCCATCACTCTTCTCTACACCCAGCAGAATCTTGGGATCCACAGCGAGAACACCACTAAATTACTGACAAATGACTCAAGACAGGTTTGAAAACCTGCTACATTGTACATGACACATCCATATCTACGCTGTCAACAGCAACATTTACAACTCTGCAAATCCAACCCTCAGATCCATGCATCCCGGCTAGGACCATCGATCACTCTCAGATGTTATGACTAGCGACATCAAAGGCTTGAGAGCTGAGTGAGGATGCAGTGCAGAGCTGCTCTGGCGAGTGGGAAGGCCTGTCTGGGCCGCAAACAAAAGAACACATTCAACACTCGGTTTCTGCCAGGAAAACACTGCTTTTCGATGACACGCCTGTTCCTATCAATCAAGTCCAATAATGAGGATCAAAAGATATCCTCTGTGTGGATCACCTTTCAGCAGACGGGCCTGCTGGCAGACGGGCCTGCTGGGTAGGGGAGTGTAAAGCCCAATTTATACTTAGGTCGCAGACACTTTTGAAAAGGTCGCCGACAGAAATGACGTCTCGGTCGACACTTTTAACCGTCGCTTAGAAGTGTCGCCTACCAGGAGAAATTTCTACTGGCGCGGATGTCGTCACATAGTGAAAAATTAAAATGGTCAGTTTCTCCGATTGATCACCTAGGCTACAAAGTGTTAACAATGTAACCATAGCTATGAATGTAACGGTAAAATGATTCTGTTTACGTCACGCGAACCTTGAGCACAGGCGACTGTTTTCCGAAGTATAAATGCAGCAGCCTGAGCGACACTTTTTTTTTTTCGTCGGCGACCATTTCAAAAGTGTCCGCGACCGAAGTATAAATTAAGCTTAAAACAAAAACAGAAGCAGGGCGGATTCTCTTCTCTGTGTGGAGCCCTGCCATACCATTACACACACTGGCACCCACACACATTTACATTTAGCAGACGCTCTTATCCAGAGCGACTTACAGTAAGTACAGGGACATTCTCCCCGAGGCAAGAAGGGTGAAGTGCCTTGCCCAAGGACACAACGTCAATTGACACAGCCGGGAATCAAACTGGCAACCTTCAGATTACTAGCCCGACTCCCTCACCGCTCAGCCATCTGACACCACACACAACACTGAGAAGCACCAGCTCGTCACTGTACCACTTATGTCGATCTATTTGTGAGGCATACACCACCAGTTGATACTCTGAAACGGACAATTGGTCAACAAACTCTGGTCACTGCCCTTATGTTAAAGGTACAGTAGAATCCAACCACCTCCTTAACTGGTTTCTCCAGTAAAGGTTAGTGGTTGGTTACTCCCACTACCTTTCCATAGGAAATTGTTGTATTTATTAGTGTTGCAAAGGATCTACGAGACAAGAAATGCTGTAGTTTAAACAACCTGTATCCTTTCATCACTCTTCAGAAGTTGTTGTCTATCCCAAAATGGCTTCTTTCTTGCAGTTGCCAGGCAACCGGTTTATTAGGTAGGTAAATAAACAGCCGGATCTGTAATACAGTACATGCTGCAAATCAGTACACAGAATGTAATTTCAGAAAAACTACACAGAACAGACACCAAAGGTCACTAGATTGAGAGTTATAGAAAATGACCTGATTTGTCCTTAGTTTAATGACCTTGCTTACCTCATAAACACCACATCGTAGGACATGCCATATATAAACAGGTACTCTAGGAACAAATCAGACGGCTAAAGGTTTTTACAACTATGAGGACTTGGTAAGTAAAACCTCATCCAAAAAAACACACTAAGCATACCTTCAAGTTCAAGTCTTTTATTGTCAGATGCACAGAACAACACAGGGTCAGACTGGTAGACAGAAAGTCTTAGGACAAGACAACGAAAAGCAACCTGGCATAAGATAATATATAAGTACACAGAACATAGACTACATCTATAAGCTAAGCTTATAGATGGAAGCTAATAAGCTAAAATATAGTAAACCTCCTAATATACAAATAATATACAATATAGGTCAATATTAAAGTGGAGATGAGAGAATGAGTCAGGAGTAAGGAAAGCTAATCAAGCCAGCGTTCTCTGGTACAGACATATTTGTGTAGTATTGATGGATCCAAAGATTTTCATTGCAAATCAAAACACACTGAAGTATTTGGCAGGATATTTTTCAAGTAGTAATTGACCCAGGTCTGCTCTGGCATATCAACATATCTGTCACCCCCCCCCCCCCCCCCCCCTCAAGACAATGAGTGAAATTGCACAACCGGATCCACCCCTGGTACCTGGTATCTTTGACAGATCCCCGCACTGACAAAGGAGTAGAGGGAGTTAGTCTCTTTGAAGAGAATAAATGTTGTCCTGTAAACATCACTAGCACATTACTCACTAGTTATTACTTACGTTCCTCAGTCACACAGAAGGGCAGCCATTTTGAAATATTTTATTTTTATCTAGGCAAAATGCATAAAAATCACTGTGGTATATCTATATCCACGTGTAGGAATTCATTCCTGGATTACTTAAGGCTTTTACGACACATCCAATCAACAAAGATAAGCGCTCATGGGAAATGAAGTAATTCAATTACGGTGGCTTTTGAATTCCCATCGTTTGAACCAAACCAAATAAGATCAAGTTTCCTTCCTCCTCATTCCGGGCGTAGTACTTCAAAAGTGGCCAGAACCATCTCCAAAGGTCCTCTCATAAAAGGTCCTCTCTCCAATCAGGCCCAGAGGAGAAGACACAGATTGTCCCAAATGTTGAATGAAGAAAGAGAACAACAAACCAAAAACCAGAAGTCTTCCAAAGATAAACACTCAAAGCTCCTGGGGGGTGTGGTGGTGGTGCGTGTGTGTGTGTGTGTGAGAGACCGAGAGAGTGAGAGGATAAAGAGAGAGAGAGAACAGAGAGAGAGAGAGAGAGAGAGAGAGAGAGCATAGAGAGGATAGAGAGAGTGTAAGAGAGCGTTAAAGGGGGGCACCCTGAAAATGTTTCTAAAATAGCAACCACAAACCAGACAGAATGTAAATCTGCACTTTGAAAGCTGAAGAAAAAAAAAAAAAAAACGAGCATGGAGTGAAGTAGAAAAACAGGTATTCATTTCGGTCCAGAAGCAGAAATGGGTCCGACTCAAGCTGCAGTGGACTGTTGAAATACGATTCCGGGTTATATTTTCTTGAGTAATGAAAGGCAGGTTTTTCCACAGACCAGAGCTCAATTATATTAGAGCTCCTGAAAGCTTCATCATGCTTGGGATGAAGGAATTCAACGCGTAAGCAGAGTTGAATATAACTGTTTAATTGTATCAGCCTGTTTCACCGATTCGAAACTTCAAACACAGGCGATGATCCAAACAACAGCTGACTTTCAATATGATTGGAAGATTAGTTCAATTTTAATCGAGCACTGCCATTGAGTGCTTTTGGTTGGTTGCTTGTGCACACCAAACACAACAATGATTTCTCCTGGTAATGTGTCTTTGGGCCTAAATGAAGGCTACTGTACATGTTATACCAGTGTTTGACTTGCTAGATGTGTGACAGTGGAAGCCTGTAGCTGGAGCAGAGAGAAGACGAGGGCTGGAACAACAGGCCAGTGTTCAGCTGCAGCAGAGGAGAGCGTGCCTGAAGCACATTCCCCAAACGACACTCACTTCCTGTCTGAAGATCTTACTCAGCACCCAGGAGAAAGAGGAGAGGAGAGGAGGAAGAGAAGAGGAGAAAGAGGAGGATGAGGCCCTCGAACAAACTTTTGACTCAATCGCAAACATCTCGATTCCTACTCCTCCTTCCTGTTAGATACAATGTACTCTATGCACACAATGTAAATGGTACATCTATAGCAAAAGCCCTAACATAAAACCAGAAAGAGCATCAACAAAATGTAAATATTTACTGGTTGCTAATCGAAGAGATCCTACGGAGGATCTCCCTAGGGAGTCCGATGGCTGAGCGGTGAGGGAGTCGGGCTAGTAATCTGAAGGTTGCCAGTTCGATTCCCAGCCGTGCCAACTGACGTTGTGTCCTTGGGCAAGGCACTTCACCCTACTTGATTCGGGGGGAATGTCCCTGTACTTACTGTAAGTCGCTCTGGATAAGAGCGTCTGCTAAATGACTCAAATGTAAATGTGTAAATGTACTGACCAGGGCCAACACACAGCCACCCAGTAATAGTCTGTGGTTTGAAGGGAAGCAAAACGAATTAGGTTAAAGCAGGGAAGGTATTCATTTAATGGGGGCTGTTGTAGTTAATCTGCAAGCAGCGAGGTTTGTTTGTCAGTATCAGCCTCCAGGAGCCTGCAGAGATTTCACATAAATTCTCATGTTTAACCCTTGTGTTATCTTCGGGTCATTCTGACCCATCAGTCATTGTGACCCACCGTCGTATTGCGACAGATTTACCGCATACAAAGACAAAGTGAAGCATTTTCTTTTAACCGTTGGGCTGTCTCAGACCCCCCACATTGCAAAGGTTAAAAGAAAATTATTTTAATTTGTTTTTGTATTGGGTAAAATTGGGTAAACACAACGATGGTTCGTTATGAACCTTTGGGTCATGTGACCCGAAGGCAGCACGAGGGTTAACATGGTTAGCAAGGAAAATTGTGACCTCCAGTAAACCCTGCTGAATCACAATTCAGTCCAAATAGTACTAACAACACATGCAAGCTTGCACACTATAAACTCTCGATTATTTCGAATATAACGAACAGTAGGAGAACGATTCCCACCCTTGCCTCAATGATTTTACTCCATCGTTAACAAGTCTTAAAAAGGTAGTTTCATTGTACCGAGAACAATTAGCTTAAAGACTTTCCAAGATCTGCCAACTTAAAATAGACTTGGTCTACGGTCCCAGCAACAGAAAAGAGCTGTCGAGTTGTGCTCACCATACAAACACTTCACGGTTTAAACCCTGGAACCTTGTCTACCTGCCAACCTTGGGATTCTTGGATCCAGTGTTTCTAATCAGCTAATTATTTCCATATTTCTTAGGAAGCCAACTTTGCCAGACTGGGGGAGGGGAGGAATGCACATGTAAATAAAGTGAGTGTGTGTGAACGCATGTGCGTGAGTGTCGGTGAATGCAAGAACGCCCTTATTCTGAAGTGATGCACTGTAGTCGAGATGTTTCTGTTAGCGTTAACATTGCTCCTGAGAAGCTA
The DNA here is from genome assembly GCF_963692335.1 of Osmerus eperlanus. Lineage (NCBI taxonomy): Eukaryota > Metazoa > Chordata > Actinopteri > Osmeriformes > Osmeridae > Osmerus > Osmerus eperlanus. The sequence continues at coordinate 19,675,008 of NC_085023.1, forward strand.
CTGCATCTCTCCTCCAGCCTCTCAAACCCTCTCTTTCACCTGGCTCTGGGACGGAAACACAGGAAGAGACAGGACAGAGCCACTCCAGTCAAAAGCCTGCACCTCAAAGCTGTTATTCCCCCAACCATCACCTCCACTCACAGATCACTTTGCTACATGGCATAGGATTACTCTACCGATTGTAAAAACAGCCCTTTTACATCCATCACACAGTTCTTCTGGCAGGTACGGCCAAGGAGTGTGATCCATATGTGAACAAATGTTGAGGCTGGTCGAAGACTTGTGTGTTCACGGTTTCACGTGATTCAGACCACGGAGAGGAACATACACTGAACTAATGACATTAACAGGCAGAACTGGAACATTGTTTGACTGTGATACTTTTTCTTTTGCAGATGTGACGCATTCACATGAACGTATCACAGTAAACAATTTCCTTTCTCCATAATCAGTGCTTTAATATCTGTCCACATGCACAAGTTAGCAGTGCTGTGTGAGATATTGTCTGACATTGAGGGCGTATTGCACAGCTTCTGGCGCTTAGCAACAGATAATGTTACAGGAGCATCAAAGAGAGGGAGGCCAGAGACACCATCACAGATCATGAAAAATAGTGTCAAAATAAACTGATGTTCCCACACAATGATTTCATTATGGGCTTAACTCTATGCCTATGAACCCTTCAGGACACAGGACACTGCGTCAAAAAGTCTGTTTTCTTTCCTCCAATGAAAACAGCCAGATGTTACAGCAATGAAGGTAACACACTGCGACCCATCAGAACACACCGATTTGAACAAAGATACTCATTGGTTCCGAATAGACAGACAAGACATGGGTTCAAATTAGTCACTGAAAGGCTAAAACAACAAACTCCTCTTTCTACTCATAAAGAAATCATTTCTTCCCCCAAAAAGGTTTCATGATAGGGAACACCCTGGGACTCCCACACAAAAAAAGAGGAAGACCAAAGCTGTTACACGGCCGACAGCGTATGGTCACTCAACCTGAAACTCCAGCTGACCAGAGAAGACAGATGACAGAGGCAGGGAAACAGTGTGTTCTCCATGCACCCACTGTAGCATGAAGCATGAGAAATATCGTCCACCTCCCATGATGAAACCCAAAACCAAAAAAAACGACACACTTACCCTTGCATGTAAATCTTAAGGCTATGCTTATATTTAGTTTGTACAACACACACACACATTGCAGAGGGAAATATGTCACCTTCTTACTCACAATAACACATCTGTGAACACACACACACACTGACGTGGCACACTGTGTCCGGATGGGAAACATGGTTTAGGGCCGGCCTCTGGTTAAGTTGTTTTCCTGGAAAAGGCAGGAATGACATGGAGCTTTGAGGAATGCACAGAGCTGCAGCTATGAAGCGCCATCAGAGGAGAGTTGAGAGAAGCTGGGTGTGAATACGTGTTCGTTTATGAAGAGGACTAATCCACAAAACACTTTCCAAAGTACAAAAAAAGAGTACACACAACACGGTGAAAGCGTGGATAGTATTTTGGCTGAGTCATTGCAGGTGCTTTCAGTACTTAATCGTGAGACAGAAGAACAATTAGCTGTACAGATACAATTTGACAGAATTTGAGCCAACTAATGCTTCTTGTTTTTACATTTGACGCAATTTCCATGTAGACAATGACTTGCTGTTGTGAGATGGATAAAGAAACATCCAAACTCCATTCAGTTGCATAACGAACATGATGTGTTTTGGAGAGATTAATTGATGACCTTATTCAAGTGGTTTCATTGGAAAATTGCCACTCAAACATCCTGAAATCCCCCCATTCAACTGTAAATTGTCCAATTGAGATTAAGAGAAACTATTAATAACCGTTTTTATAAACAATGTCAAAACTTTAAAAGTAACCAGTGAGGTTTTTTGAAAAAGAGTGGAGTTATGCTGAAGTTTGATTATTATAAAATGGTGTTTTAGCACATAGGGTTTAAGGACTACTCACACAAACCACGCCACAACGTGAGTGGTTGGTAGCCCACTTCTTTAACTAGAAGTTGGACAGTTGGTTGTAGGTCAGCATCATTAGTTATGGATATGTTAAAATAATACAAAAATTGGGATTTCCATTTGGTCAGGATTTACCAAGATTAGGCAAATTGAACTCATTGCTGATGCGTAGCGACTCCCATTGGTCGAGTTGTGACACTAACGCAAAACCAAACTGCTTCCCTGGTCGAAAAGAGCGTGCCATAACAGCAAGGTTGGCCTTGATCATTTGCTGCCTAATTGGGAAACTTCAAAGCTGAATTTAAGTTCGGCAATTTCTTTTGTTTGATTATTAAAATGCTTTCAGGCTCAATAAAAATTATAATCTTAAACTACAGGCTATGTAGTCATAGAACCTTTTTCCGTTTAATCTCCTTGAAAGACACAAAATGAAAAACTTGGAAGGCCTAGGAAAACAGAACATTAGCTAACATAATTAGCCTACTGGAAACTTAACAGACATTTCCCTAGTATTCTTCCAAAAGTAGCACAACGGTTTACACAAATCAATAGGCTTATAGTACTTTACCTAGTAGCATGACTTCCAATTTCTTGCGGTCAACTCGAAATCTTTCCTCCGTCCACTCTGGGTCTGGTAAAACATGGGGTCCGCTCAAGTCATCTTCGGATCCGGGGATTGGGGAGTCACTGCGCTCGCTGTTTGAGCCCTGGTCCGACTGGTGCAAGTATCCGCTCAAAGAATCGCACTGGGCAGCCATTGCGCTGCACAGCAACGTTTCCAATGACCACTGCGTTTCGAAGTAATTTTAAAGCTACACTAAAGAGTAAAGTTCTAAAGCTGTTTCCAAACTTTATCCTTTCACTCAGTTCGAAATGTTGTCCATCATTGTTGCGCAGTGCGACTTCACTGAATCCCTCTCGCGCGTATCAGCACCACTAAAAATAAACTGGTGTGATTGGGTGCTACTTCTATTTGCTGACCCTTGAGCGCTCAAATTGATGCACTGTACAATAACTACTCGGGAAATCTGTCACGTGTCATAGGCCAAGCCTACACAAAGATCTAAATCTGGGACTCCTCCCAAACCAAGTTTTACCCAGCATCTGGAATCTCTCCTAGAAGCCGACACCAGAGCTCTGGCCGACACTACTTTCTACGAAGTCGTTCTAGTCCGCCTCGTAAAAATGAGCATATGCAAAATGTGACATGCCTACGATCACAACGAGTCGTATGCGGTTGGTGGCAAGCTGGATCTCATAGGCCTAATTCAATATCTACACCAGATAGTTTAGGCAGAAATTAATAAAAGCTACTAAGTGTTATAAATACAAGCACTCAACATATGAAAATACAACTCTGACGTGGCCCAAAAGTAGACCTTACAACTTCAAACTTTAAGACGGCTATCCTGTGTTATTCTTAAAATGCAAATGGAAGACCTGGATAAACCCTCAATGGGTGTTAGTAGAATGAATTCATATAGCCTATGATGTGTGAGCAATAATTTAGTCTAACCTAGGTAGCATCCTGCCCTAGTTTACGTGGTTAAGATCAAGGAAATAGGCTACAACAGGGCTTGTGAAAGAAAGTTCACAAATACCAACTGTTTCAGGTATATTTCAACTGGATAGTATAAAACCACAGACTATAATATGACTATGTAAGAGACGTGTAGTCATAATCCAACGGTAAAAAGTATTATTCCATCAGCACCACCATGACCCGTTCATTAAAGTGTCTTGAAGAAAATAAACGTTTAAAGCGAGGCTGATGATAATATAATTTTACACGATTTCACATTATAGCAAGATGCAGTTATCACCAAATAACCCAATGTACAAAATAATAATGGAGGCACTGGAAGTATTTCTAGGATGTTATCAGTGCAGGTAAATACTCCCACCTAGTGGTTAAATGAATGAAGTCAATTTAAACCACTGGGTGGTGTGTCTAACGCTCCATACTGCTCAATCTACGTGTAGATCGTATGAAAAATTTCACAAAGTTTACACTGTCCAACATACATCAGAAAATAAACACAGATTATGATTAGATAATTAAATATACAAACATTAGATTAGATTAATTCTTATGTAAAAAAATCCTTACAATAATGACCAGCACAAAATGCCTCGTTTCACTTTTTAATGCAAAATGATAAAAATAGATTTTGTATAGCTTTATACTATACAATAAAAATCTCTAAAAGAAAACTGTACCTAAAAGATGGAGAAATTTTTTTAAACCATAATTGGCTTTTAATCTTTACAAGCCATTTTAGCAACAACAGAATAATAACTTATAAAAACTATGGGATAAAAAAAAAAAAAAATGGAAAATGTGACTTCAAAGCGTAAAATCAGTTAATTAGGGAGGAGAAAGTGTTTTAGTTTTTTTTTTTTCTTTATCAAACACTTCTTCTTTAACCAGTGTCGATTCGGAGTTTGAACAGTACTTTGTGGTCAGTTGTCCAGCAAATCCATTTGCCTCAACCTTTTTCTCAGCCAAAATCTTAGTCCTTTACATTGCATACTTTTGTGTCCATTCTCTGGCTAGTCTGTTGTACCTGTTGAAAACAAACAGTATACATGTTAACAATGTGTGTGAGCTGTAATGTCAAGCCATTGGTTGAGTAAATTCCCTGTATTGATGCAAGCAGGAATAATACATAGATTCAGACTCACTTAGTTTTGTCCAACTTGTAGATGTGTGCTATGTCTGGGACTAGGGGGTCATCTGGGTTTGGGTCACATAGCAAGGAGCATATGGACAATAAAACTAAGAGAAAGGGGAGATGGATGTGAGTGATTTAGGATTTTTGGGTGTCATGATTTATCAACATGGCAGTCTGTTACCTTTTGATACTGTAAGGGCTGGGGACCACTGTGACCTCAAGATGTCCAGACAGATGCTCCCGTTACTGTTGATGTTAGGGTGATATATTTTTGTTGTGAAGGCTACCTATGAAGACGACACAAATCACAGAGAACAACATTCAGGACTTGACATTATTTGTGACCATTCAGAAAAGATTTGTGTTTGAATTCTTCATCCTCTGCTCACATGTTCACACTCGCATTGGATTTTTGTTGGCATACAATAACTCTGGTTTGAATGGGGTGAACGAGTGGTGCGGAATAAACAATGAAGGCATGTATGAGAAACAAACAAAAAACACAGCCTGTCATAACAGTCTATCAGACGTTATTCACCTTTGGTGGTTTGAAGGGATAGTCTGTAGGGAAGTGAATGGTGAGGAAGAACACTCCACCCTGAAATGGGCTGTCAGTCTGATGGAGAGAGAACAGGCCAGACTTTACATAGTTTGAAGAACAAATGCCTGTATGATCTAAATAATAAGTGTTTATTTTCAATGATTGCAGCTCATTCAGTTTCAAATCAATCCTGTCATCCTTGTTTCACATCTAACCTTCTTTAAAAACTGTAAAATTTTCTTCTCATTGTATATAGTTACAGAGGCAATAATGGCTTATAATACAATGATCCACAGTCAGATACCCTACTACACCATGCCTCATTAAACGATGGATTGGACATAAGTGCTACGTAGTGATGCTAAAGGACATGGGTTATAACACTGAGAAAAATGGAGATCAGTCTATCGTCTCCACAATGATTAGAAGGCCTGTCAGTCAACATAATAACACCATTGTATACTGAATATCCAGAAATATCCAGGGTGAAAATCCAGAAAAGGACTTACCGGTCCCATGATGGTGGCTTGCCAGTGAAACACTAAAAATGAATAAAGAAAGGCTTCACATGAACCATATCATATTACTGATAACAATAACTACTATCATGATTGATTGTGAGATTGTGCCATAAAGATTCACGTGAGGGTATTTAAGGTTTAACTGACTTACAGTCCTCTCCAACTGGCCCAGCCGAGCATTGGGCTGGCGGATCCCTTTGCAAATCATGTAGCTCCTATAATTTAACATTGAGTATGAGCAGAACAATGTAGTTAGCCAATTATTAAAAGATCAAGCACACATTTCAGACTAGTTTCAGTTCTTCTTTGTGAATAGTTTCATTTAATGCACCTTTCACTTAGCAAAATAATTGGCTAACTATATTTGAATTAATGACAGCCGTTCCAACGTAAGCCACCCTAATTAACGTCAGGTGCTTTATCCACACACTAGCTAGCAGTTAAGATTTTTGTCAACTATAACACCCAATAGTGATGGTTCCAGAAAATGTTGACTTCATCGAGCCAGAAAGCTAGCTAACTATACAGACTAGAATAATGTCAGAATGGTTAGTTCGAGAGAGCTAGGTTAGCGAGCTTGCTAGCTAACTAGCTGTGTTAGCCAAGCTGCAGCGTAGATACTGTAGCTGCTACTGTAGCTAACTAGACTAAGCTATTGTTAGTCTACGTTACTTTAAACCGAAACTAGTCCTCAAGCTAGTAAGATCGGCAGTTAGACATCTTTTACTGTTAAATATTTTACTGGTTTACTGGTTAAATATCATAGCTAGCTATGTAGTACAAGTGTTTCGTCACTAGCTACCCAATCCTAGCAAAGACAATAACAGTTAGCTAGCAAGCTAGCTTTTAAGCAATGCAATATATACTATCGTGGAATTATGCCGGTGCCATGGTGGTGGTGACCAACCGTTTCTAAGAATGACGACGTAATAAAAATTATGTTCACACTCACCTTCTGTATTCTTTTTAAAGCCATGTCAGTCCTCCAGATGTATGTTCGTGATGTTAGCTACCGTACGCACCTGTCGGCCCTGTACCTGTTCCTCTTCTCTTTTGACTAACTAGCTATCTACTAGAATGTTTTGAGAAATTTGTGATTTCTTTTGTTTCCGCTTCGGAGCAAACCCTCAAAGCATGCTGGGAGATTGAGTTCTATGTTTGTCTCTCTGAAAGAGGCAGCACCATCATCGCAAACTTTTCAGCCACTAGATGGGGGCACTGTTCTACAATCGGCGAACTCGCTCTCTTTCTCTCTCTCTTTCTCGCTCTCTTTCTTTCTCTCTTTTTTATCTCTCTTTCTCTCTCATATTAGCCTATATTTACGTGTGACATTGCATTTACATGATCCTGTTCGGACCAAATGAACCATGATGGGCCACATGCATTTCCAGTGTTAGTTCTGGATGTATATGATCACGAAATCATCGTCAATATATATGTGCACATCTATAACTCTTTGCCCCAAAAATATGGTGTTGTCTCTCCCGGTTCCATGATTTCTGGGCTGGATTCCTTGCTCATGATTGGTCATGTATAGATGCACGTTCACGTACTCTGGGGTGACGCGCGCCCGTGCTTTTCAGCATCATTTTGAGAGGAGAGGGCTACCAAGTCTGCATCTAATGCCTGCCTCTTCACATCGCCAATGAATTATCCTTGCATTCCTATGTCTACCAGTTGACACACTGCACGCACGGCATACCAGTTCTGCAAGGGAAGAGAATTCCATTCGCAGGCTGTGCGTTTTACAGGTAAATGACCAAGGATCGATAGTATTCTTTCACGCATTTACGTTGTATGCATGGTAGATTTGACAGATTGATTACGGGTGCGGGGCGTTTTGCGGATGCTGTCCATGGTACTGAAATCTGAATGTTTTGTCTTGGTGAAGAGGTATGTGTGAGTGGTAGGCTATAGGCTATGCCGAAGTAGCCGAGGTGAGACGACTTTGCCGTTTAAATATTTGTTCAGTAAATTCATCTTTGAATAGCGTGTCGGGGCGACTGTATCAGGATGAACATCTCTCGTGTGCATATGGTAACCCATTGCGCTCAAACATCTTTCGGCGTCTTCCATTCTACTTGTATTTTCATGTTCAAGAATAGACTACCGCCATGAAAGTATAGGCTACAACTGAACGCATGTCTTTGTTTACGACTATATCTTCAATGTTTTCGTTTTACTCATTTCACTGCAATTTTATATTTAAGCTTGCATGCTGACCTTGTGGTCAATATTGCCAGGATTCTTGGCAACTAAACCTTAGGTCTGAGTGTTCCCTGGTGTTTGCGACTGTGGACTCTTCAAACTGCACGTTATTAGATTCTGTAGCAGCGAACTTAAGAGGATGAAGATGACCATATGTGTAGATCTAATACTAGTTGATAATGACGGTTTGTGTGGATATAAGTATACTAGCTTTGAATACAGTGTGATAGAACACAGTGAGCATCAAAGATTCAATGTCTACAGGAAAAGTGTTTAATCTAGATTCAAAATACTTAAAATGCTTGTTTCAACCCTATCTGAAGAATTCTGTTTATTAATTTAATGTGACTAGTAGACCAGATATATTGTTCATGGTATTATTACAGTGACCTATCAGCAGGATTCAGGGTTTGAATTACGGGGGGGGGCTTGGGGGGGTTTGACCCCCCAATTTGAGACTTGGACCCCCCCCAAAATAGGTAAAAACAATGTGTCGGGGGGGCCCTGGAGAAGAAGTTGACCCCCCCGATTGTCATTGTATAATTTGCACTCTGACAGGATTACATAGTATGCCAAACAAATATACACACCAACAGTCGATTCAAAGTGGGGGGGTTTCCTGATTCATAATAATAATAATAATACTGATTGCTTCTATTATGTCACATATCATTTGTTTTCTGTCTTGCCCTGTGTTTATGTGCCATCAGCAGCACCTGAGGTTTTGCTGTGGCTGCAATCCCTACTGGACAATGGCACAGACCAACAGCGTCGGGCAGGGGACCAATGGAGTAACCGATGAGTCGCCCAACATGATTGTCTACAGAAAGGTAAGGGACAGTCAGAGCCCTGATGCTAAACACACGCAAGGGACATTCAGAGCCCTGACGATATAGGCTGCGTTTGTGTGTGAAACACGCAAGATTGAACTTGATTGACATATAGACTTTATCTATGTAGTGGTGCTTTGCCTTTAGTTGGATTGGTGTTTATATTTGGATTGGGTTTCAATGCACTGTGTGTGCCAGCCAAGAGTTGTTGAACATGGCAGATTGTTGTTACCATAGTCACAAGTCCAAATTCGGGTTCATACAGGCTTGTTGTATGATTGCAATACATGCTACCTAATACAGTCAAGCACCCACACACTCACACACGTAAGAGGCATATATGCACGTGGTCATGCAGCAACACACACAATTAAGCTTGGAAATGGTCTCTGGTTCGCGATACATGAGCCCATTTGGCCATGGATGTCATATCTCACATTTTAGGACGGAGTGTTTACCAGCTGACCTAAAAAAAAAAGCATAAGGTGTATAAAATCCTCGCTATGCTGTTGTTACAATTCTTCTGCATCTTTGACTGTTGGATGTATTGCACTTCAAGACATACTCTCCAAGGAGCCATATGGTGTTCTGTGGAGACCATTCTCAGTTACTCGAAACAGAGTTATTTATGTGTCTGCAGGGAAGGAAATTAGGTTGGCTTGTTTTGTGTACTTTTTAAACACAGTGCATATGGGATTTTGTTTACTCTAAGCTATGACTCATGGCTAAATGATTCCGCTCATTATTTTTGGTTTTGTCTTTATGCCACTTTTCTGCTAATGGGCAAAAAAATAAGCAATTAATTATGTTTACTTCCTGTTGTTATGAAAACTGCCAAATGCCAAGTACAATATTAATTAATGGACAGGATGTTGCCCATGGTTGGTTTTGCAATCATTCATGCAGAAAGCTAAATCTGATTTAATTGTTAAAAGTTGTATTTGCTTCATTATGGTGCTACAATGAAAGCCACAGGTGGATCAAGATGAAGGATATACCTGCAAATAAGAACCAGACGCTTGTTACCGATCAGTCTGAAATCGTCAGGGATATAGGGAGTCAGATGGCTGAGTGGTGAGGGAGTCGGGCTAATAATCTGAAGGTTGCCAGTTCGATTCCCAGCCGTGCCAAATGACGTTGTGTCCTTGGGCAAGGCACTTCACCCTACTTGCCTCGGGGGGAATGTCCCTGTACTTACTGTAAGTCGCTCTGGATAAGAGCGTCTGCTAAATGACTAAATGTAAAATGTAAATGTAAACAACAGACAGACTAACTTCTGTGCATTTGAATTCAGCTCACTTGTTCTCTGCCAGCTGTCTGCATATAGGATCAGAGCATTGCAGGAAATGCAAGGGATTGGCAGGTCCAATCTCACACTGACAACAAAGTTATCATTTCACATCCTATCACAGACACTAGCTGTCTACTCTCCTTGAGTTTCTTTTTCTTTTTTTCGTCTTTCGTTTGTTGAACGGGAATGCTTTACTTGAAGGGGTGACAGTAAATAATTCATAACACGTTTATGCCATCTTAATATGTTAGGAATCATCCGTCATACCAAGTAAATCATCTTTACATGTTTATTTTATTTAATATTATATAATAATAATACAAAACAAAAATAGATACGTTTTATAAAGGGTTGGAGATGTTACTATTTGAAATGAATGAGTTTGTTCAGGTTGTCAATGTAAAGCACATCTAACACCAAAGGGCTATTTATGAAACACACTTGTCTGTATATATTACCTTTCACCAAAGGGTTTGTAACATAATAATGATGACTTAATGTAAGTTTTACCATCATGAAAACATTACTGCTCAAGGTAAAGTTTGACCAGATTTTCATTAGTGTATACATCCCTGAGTGCTCATCCCATCTCAACAGTTCCCACTGTATCAATTTAACAATAAGCAGTAAAACACTGAAGCTATCTCACTGCTTGCCTGTCCTTTACAATAGTAAGGCTTCGATGAGTGAATAGCCATCGATGTATCTATGGAGATTTGCATGGCAAGCTTCTGGTAGCTAGCGTATCTACTTCATGGTCTGCTTAAGTAAGATTCTACTTTGACATAAGACAATGGTAATCTAAGTTGACTGTTGGAAAGCAGGGCAACGTTAAGAGTTATGGGGGTGGTATTTCAATGAATATGTTATTTCTTGTTTGTTTTAGCTAGCAGGGTGTAGGATATACATGATATCACTCATTTGATGAAACAGTGTTTTCTGCATCAAAGATTCTGTAGCAAGGAAACAGTTGCATCCTGTGTAAGAGCATTTCTATCGATTTGTGGTGTTCAGTTTCACCCTTCCTTCCTCCTGTTATTGATCTGCAAATCCCTTTTTTAATTGTGATATCAATGGTTTGTAAAGTAGTCCAGTGATGTATTTAAATGTACATGTTATATTTCTATAACTGCACATTTTCCATTCTGTACACAATTTGACTCTTGATTCCCCTACTTTTCCAAACTACAGAAACAGTTATTTCACAATTAGATTCTAAATTAGGTTCATCGAAAACTGGTTTTTCACCACCATCAAATGTGGTAACCTAGATATTTCCCCAAAGGGCTCTTGTGCCGTGCTCAGTAATGCAGAGCCAAGTCCCAGATGTGTCTTTCATCTCTCTCTGTGAAGAATCCTCCTGTGTTTCTGCAGTCCTTGGCCTCTTGACCACATGTGACTTCCGCTTCTTTCCAAGCCATCCCCATGACACTATTACAGAGGAAATGGCAACACCTAATAGATAATATGATACCTTTCTTCTTGTGTCCTGGAGGGGGCTTGAATGAACCAATGCCCTTAATGTTATCCGATGAAGACGACCGGGTGTAGTTCTGTAACCCTGAACAAGATTGCATTTTTCTAAGTGGCAAAGATGCTCATCCTCTTCATGGACTTGGTAAATGTGCACTTTCAAGGGTTATGCTTCTAAGCATCAGTCTTTTACACAGACGGTGTACTATGAGAGATATTTTGTGAGCTTTAATCTTGGTGACCGATGAGAATCACCAGTGATGTCAGCGGCTAGAGATTTTTCAGCCTGTCCGCTGGGAAAACCTCCTCATTCCCTCTTCTGTCTTGCCGTTTACCTCTAATGAAAATGGATGATTGGGTGCAAAGGGGAAGACCTAATCACTGTTGGGATGTGTGCTTCCTGAGCCAACTGTACACAAACATTAATACCACGCACCTGATTTACTCTTAGGAAACATTAAAGATTGTATTGCTGAAGCATCTCAAGCGTGTGTTAAGGTCAAAACAAACTATCCTCCCATAGGTAAAAGTCAGCGACAATGAAGTATTCAATATGGTACAAGGAAAAGTCACAGTATTCAATAACCCAAGTACAACATCAACGTCAGTTTATCTTTTGCTCACTGCATTCACTCACTCATGTACTCATGCCATCCCTCATATATAAAACATCATGGAAGCATGCTGCATCATATTGTGTGTGAGTGTGTTCCTCTAAGCAGGGTCACATGTACAGTAGCATGAATAATGCTGTGCGGTGCGCTGTATTGTATGTAGGCCGAATATGGCAAGGGACAGCATTGAATTTTTCATGTGGGCCAAAAACAGCCCTGGTGAGGATCTGGGCTTGTAGCCCCTCAGCAGGAGAAGAGAACGTCTGCCTTTAGAGCCAAATCACAGCCCAGGGTGTGTGTGTGTGTGTGTGTGTGTGGGGGGGGGGGGGGGGGGGGTATGTACAGTAGGCGTCAGTGTTTGTATGTACGTGGGTGTGGGTGTCTGTGTGTGTGAGCATGTGTGTGTGTGTATACGGTATGTGTGCATTCATCGATACATTAATGAGACACAACCTCACTGTTTTCCTAGTCCTCTGAATGTTCAGATGTGTGTGTGTGTGTGGGTATGTACAGTAGTCCTCTGAATGTTCAGATGTGTGTATGGGTAGATGTCTGTAGGTGTTTGAAAGTGTATGTGTGCATGCGTATGGGTGTTCGTGCATGAGTTCGGGTGACAACCCTGCTTCCTTCCTAGATCTGCCGATGCTCGCTTGTTCCTTCCATAGATATATATAAACACTAGATGTCTCGTTCGCGTTGCCGGACAACGGAGTCGAACGTCCGCACATGGCGGCCATCTTGCTACAGTCAACTCGCTCACCCATAACATTGTGTAGATGCTACATGTACTTTTTAAATGACCATAACTTGCTAAATTTTCAACCGATTTTGAAACGGTTTGGTTTGTTATCAACGTCAGAAATGTCGGTATGCCACTGCATACTTATGAATAATTATGTTATTTAAAAAAAAAATAGAATAGAAGTATGCAGTGGCATAAGGACATCTCTGACGTTGATAACAAACCAAACCGTTTCAAAATCGGTTGAAAATTGAGCAAGTTATGGTCAGTTAAAAAGTACATGTAGATTCAACACAATGTTATGGGTGAGCGAGTTGACTGTAGCAAGATGGCCGCCATGTGCGGACGTTCTAGACCTGAGGCCTTGGATCTGCTTAGCTGTCACGATAAGAGAGAAGGAAAGGAAGCAACATAGTATGGAATACAAATGTATACATTAGTAACTGGACAAGGTAAACAAATATTGAAAACAATTAGTCATTTTAGAGACTCATTATCATTCATTATACTAAAGCTGTTAATTAACAGTAAAGAAACGTAGATCAGTGGACAGTTGTAATTCCCTGTCAATTTGAGGTAATCTTTACCCAACGGTATTTAAATTAAGACTAAAGATTTGTTAGCTTGAGGTACCCTGCCTGAAACATACCAAATAAAAATAGATCAGATTTTAAAACTGCATGTTACGGATGTTTTTTCTCTCATCTTTCTCTCAATCTATGAGATAGCATTTTTTCTTTCTCTCCGAACAGAAACCCCCATCTGTGCATTCAGAACGAGGTATCAGGCCCCATTCGTTGAAGTGGCCTGATGTTATAGACTGATTCCTTTGATCATGCATTGTCTCTTGTCTTGTGATGCAAGCTGCAATGCCTGGCTGTAGTTATCAAATGTCATTTTGTCCTCCTTCTAACCTCCCCATGCATCTGTGTCATTCTTCTGTGCTGACATGGACATCAACACTCTGGTGTTTTTTGTATTTATTGGCTCTGTAAGAGTGCTCGTATTCGGAGGTGTGAGAAACAATGATACAGTCACAAAGGCGCCTGCTTATCCTGCCATCAATCTTTCATGACAGTAGCCAAAAAATGCCTCTTAGGTAATATCACAGAATACTAGTAAGATATTATGTAAGGGGTTGCACTCATGTTGTTGCAAAAGAATACCTTCATAGGATAAAGCATAACCCACAATTCACCTCCACCCGCACAAGGTCTCTTGCCTATTTCCATATTCCATTAATGGTTTTTCAAACTGTGTGAAGTATGCCTTCTTTACCTACTGTGGCAGTTTGAGAATTTAAACATTTTCTGTACGCCTTCCCTCAGGAACTAACAAACCAAAACCCCAACAACGCAGGGCAAAGTTATTAGTGGATGTTATTGATTTGCTGATTACTGTAAATGTAGACACACGTAACACAAGTACTTTTTTTGTTGTTCAAACCAACAAAGGCTTGTTCACCTTTCGCTCATAGTTCAGTCAATACTGTAGATGTGTGCTGTCATACATTCTGTGCTAGTTATTGAGTGGGTCGATCAGTTCATTTTAGTGTTGCAGCCACGCTGGTCAGCCAGCCACACAACCAGAGGGAACGGCTTCTCTGTAGAAAAACAAATACACCCCTCTTGTTCAAAAGAGAAAATAATGTTTCTCACGAGCATCACTCAAATTGCGGGGTATGTTTGTGAACATACTCCAGGTATTTCACCCTGACATCTGGATAAGAGCGTCTGCTAAATGACTAAATGTAAATCTAGAGACGCAGCCTACTGATCCTTGATCAGGAGGAAGAGGAAAGCCAACATTTCCGTCAGTCTGGCATGCTGTTGTGGCAAACATGTGATCGACCCCTTTTGTTTTTTTGGAAGGCCACACCATCACTGTCTAGCTCTGAACTGGATATGAGAGTAAAGTATTAAACACTCACTCTCATATAAGGGACTGTGAACATTGAGGGCATTGGAAATGTATAGTAGCTGATTCAGCCTCTTACAAGTCTCATCTTGCACACTCATTTAATTCCTACAGGATTTCTATTAGGAGATTATCCCTTCCTCGATCCCAGACCCACACTTTGAGCCCAAGCCCAAGTTACAGACTCATGATGGTGTTCCAGAATGAGGCCTGCAATGGTCAGCTGTAGCTGGGAACAGACTAGCTTGCTGACTATCTCTGTTGATATGCACATGAAGACACATCACACATTTACATTTAGTCATCTATCAGACGCTCTTATCCAGAGCGACTTACAGTAAGTACAGGGACATTCCCCCCGAGGCAAGTAGGGTGAAGTGCCTTGCCCAAGGACACAACGTCATTTTGCACAGCCAGGTATCGAACCGGTAACCTTCAGATTACTAGCCCGACTCCCTAACCGCTCAGCCACCTGACATTTCCTTGACCATGTGTCTTGTTTGCGGATGCAGTCTTTCTTTCCTTGTCTTTGAATTGTCGGTCTGTCTGTCTCTCACCTTTTACATTTCTCTATCTATCCTTATGGTGAGTTGTCTGCTGCCAACATACCATCATCCCTCCATCCATCCTTCTATCCATCCATCCCTCCATCCATCCTTCTATCCATCCATCCCTCCATACATCCATCTCTCCATCCCTCCATCCATCCTTCTATCCATTCATTCATCCCTCCATCCATCCATCCTTCTATCCATCCATCCCTCCATACATCCATCTATCCATCCCTCCATCCATCCTTCTATCCATTCATCCCTCCATCCATCCTTCTATCCATCCATCCCTCCATCCATCCTTCTATCCATCCATCCCTCCATACATCCTTCTATCCATCCATCCCTCCATCCATCCTATCCATTCATCCCTCCATCCATCCTTCTATCCATCCATCCCTCCATCCATCCTTCTATCCATCCATCCCTCCATACATCCTTCTATCCATCCATCCCTCCATACATCCTTCTATCCATCCATCCCTCCATCCATCCTTCTATCCATCCATCCCTCCATACATCCTTCTATCCATCCATCCATCCCTCCATCCATCCTTCTATCCATCCATCCCTCCATACATCCATCTCTCCATCCCTCCATCCATCTCTCCATCCATTTATCCATCTAATTATCCATCTCTCCATCCCTCCATCCATCTATCCATCCATTTATCCATCCAATTATCCATCTCTCCATCCATCCTTCCATCCATCTATCCATCCATTTATCCATCTAATTATCCATCTCTCCATCCATCCATCCAGTTATCCATCCATCCCTCTTCAGCTCCCCCCACACACACACGCTCTCTCCCTTCCTCTCTCCTTTGAAGTTCTGGAAACCAGTCAGAGGCCACTCCACTCCAATCAGGGCTTTTACATCACAGCAGGGAAGGTATTTAGGTCCCGCAAAGCAGCGTATTTTCTCCTCCTAAAGAAAATGTTGATTCACTTATGAGTCATAGCTTCATATCGAACACTCTAAACAAACATGCTCATCATCAGCCGCCTTCAAACCGCCATTCCAATCCCTCCTATCCTCCTCTTTGTATATTCCGTGCTTTAAAAAAATAATTATTTCAACTGAAATAATGTGACAGTGACTAATTTTAATTCCTGAAAAATCCTTTTGGAAACTGAACCTCCTCCATTATGGGATACACTGCTAAATACAGCACAGTTGCAGCTCACAAGGTTGGTGTCACCTGCAACCCAGCTCACTGCTTCACATCATTAGTTCAGCTTAAAAGACACGCGTCACTCGACTGTCAGCCATTTTGGCTCTTTGTGCCTTAGACTGTCAGACCCCATATAAATACGTATTTGTTATTATCCATATTGAATAAGAAGAGAAGCAAATATTTTTTTGCACATACGATAATAGACTTTCCTTCATATCATTTTTGCATATTGTAGGTTTTGGTAGTGTATATTACCATAATGATCACTATGATTGTGCTAATACTACCAGTACAAGTACAGTGTACAATATACCCAATAGAACTATTTAAACATCAAGGTTAGATTCATTTACAAGGCCTTCATTATGATCAAAATGGTTTCACTGCCTATCTCTCTCCTTTGCTTGTGGTGCCATTGATCACGGTTCTTTTAGTTTAATTATCGACGGTAAGTAAACAAATGCATTAGAAGGCAATGAGCTACCCCTGTTCAGATTCCTGTAAATGCATCTGGACGGAATGACCAGAGTTGCATTCACGGTGATTAAACCGTTGCATAAATGGTTGCTCAGCTGGTTAAGTGGTGAAATCCTCAGTGCTTTTTGACGTTGTGTCATACATCTGCATATATTTTGTCAAAATATTTGTCACTTATGAACCAAAATTTTCTAAAACATTACTGTAAGACCGCACTTGCTTGTTAAACAGCAAAACATAACTTGACTATTAATATACATACAGTAGTATACTTAAATCTTAAACTTGTTTAAGATTTGGCTAATTGTGAAAATCTACCACCCACAGTGCACAATACAGTCTCCTTAAAATAGCTTGTTTTGTAAGATTCTTGAATCAAAAGGGTCAGATGTTTTTTGAAAATAACCACAGACATAACTCGAGCTGAACAAAATGCGAGCAAACTACAAATAATTCTAAGCATCACCTTTGAAAGAAATGTCTTGTCTGCAAATTCTGTTTTGCGAGATGGAAGCATCTACAGCATGTGGTGTGAGAGTAGTCTCTCTCTCTCTCTCTCTCTCTCTCTCTCTCTCTCTCTCTCTCTCTCTCTCTCTCTCTCTCTCTCTCTCTCTCTCTCTCTCTCTCTCTCTCTCTCTCTCTCTCTCTCCCTCTCTCTCTCTCTCTCTCTCTCTCTCTTTCTCTCTCTCTCTCTCTCTCTCTCTCTCTCTCTCTCTTGCTCGTCTTTTGTTCCCTCACTCTGCTGTCTCCACCTCTCTTTCATTTCCTGTTCCTGTCCTCCCCGTTACCGTGACGATAACATACGAGAGCCTGAAATAGTTGCCTTTGGAGAAATAACAGCAGATTTTTTATTTTTCTCCCAGAGATTCTGTATCAGTTCCAACTCAAGGCTAATTATGGAGTGACATTTCCTCTGACAGTGTAAAAGCACAGCAGCTATTTTGCGCTCTTTGCCATTATACCAGGGTCACTGATGGATAGCCTTACCATGACAGCCACACCAGCACTCAGTCAAACCTTATTATCTGCAGCACTACCACTGGGTGTCGACACACCAGCCAAGGCTGGGAAGGTGTGTGTGGGGTGTGTGGGGTGTGTGGGATGTGTGCAGTGTGTGCGGTTGTATGTTATACCAAAAACACACAGAAGTAAATCACACCCTGACACTGATAACCAACCCAGTCAACCGAGCACACAAGTGAGAGATTCAGAAAAAAACAACCTGTATGCTTTTGTTGTAAAAGGGTAGAGCATTACGTCCTACTGAACTGCCTTGTACAATGTCATATAAATCAGATTCCCCATCCTTTCCCGGGCTCTTGTAATGTCCCCTCAGGATGGGGTCTGGACATGGCTAACAACCTTTCCCATCCCTCTATAAACAGAGCATGTTTCCGTCTGTTCCTTTCAGCCAGTGAACAGATAATGTATTACATTGCCAAGGGGAGCTAATGGAGGCTTGTGAGGTTTACCGAGTAAAACGAAGGTACCTTTGAACAAAACATGGGCAGGGGGGATATTGGAGTGTCTCTGTCCCTCGGTACAGATTAGATGTCTTGCTGCTCCTTCGCAGTTGGTGTGTGTGTGCGATCGAGTTTGGACTATGGATGTGCCAAGTCGAGCGCACCTGATTTTTTGGTCCGATCAGCATGCTGTTAACAATGATAAAGCTCTACGATGCAGTTTTTTTCGTCAACACTTTAGTGTTTCTACTGCCGCATCAGTAGCTTCACTGTTTCAGCACAGTGTTTCACGCGTTTTGGCTGATGAGGGTCACTGTCTACTGTAGCGGCACGTTGGTTTAAAGCCGTGTTCGTGTGACTCGAGCGCTTTCCTGTGTGTGTGCGTCTGTCCTGTCCTCCCCTGTCCTGTCCTGCATCTGCGTATCTGTCCTGTCAGACTCCTTCAGTCATCGCCCTCCTCTGGACACGGCCGTCCAGGCAGTGTGAGCCTGTCTCCAGCTGCCTGTGCCTTATTGGTATTCGGGACACATGGAGTGCTCTTCTCCCGAGTGTCTGTTGCACGTGCCGAGGAGGGGCTCTGGCTGGGCGAGAGATAGTCCTCACTCTCATGCTGTCGGGACCTAAAAATAGACACTACACCCCCACCTCCCTCACCCTTCTCTTCCTCCTCTTCCCCTCGCTCCCCTCTCTCACCCTCAACACCGATGGCTCAGTCAGTTTCCATTTTGCCCATCTCTCGTTCTCTCTCTCTTTCTCTCTCTCTTTTTTATCACTCTATCTCTTTCCCTATCTCTCTCTTTCTCTCTCTCTCTCCATCTCTCTCTGTGTCTGTCTGTGTGGTCTCAGTAAACATAGTTGCTGCTGCTGCCCGCTGATAAGACTACTTGAGAGTAAAGCCAGACTGTTTGTCGGCAGTTACGCTCTTGTTTTAATTAACGTTGGGCTGACATTCATTAAAACTTACATCACCATGGTGAATTCACCTGTTCTCCATAGGAAATGCAAAATAACACAGCAACACAACTGCACATCTTGGAGAAATCCATGATGGTAAACCATTGCTGGGCCTGAATTCCCTTTAAATGTGTTCTTTTAAATTGGTTTTCAAAAAGCAGGTGATGGTTTTAAGGTGATAAAGTTTTATGAATCCTCCCTTTTTATTTCCTGGGGCATTAGTAAATGGCACACCCAGAGTTTAGATTTAGATGTACAGCGTTGCCTTATCATGCTTCACAACTGAATGAGCAAAGCTAAATGCTTAATAAACGGTAGAAGACAATTGCAAAATATTGTCTCTAAATATATGGCCTTAAAGGCAACTTGAATAATGAATGCACCAATCTGAATACAATCATGCTTTCTGTTGAATTTCTATGATATTATCTCCAGTCTCTACATCCTCTGCATTGCGACTGTATCTTCCTCCTCCCGACAATAAAAAAAGCCGTCTGTAGCCAAAGATTATGCAGCCTTTTTATTTTTACTTTATTTATTATTTTTACAGCAGGCTGTTTGAGTGATGAACTCACAGTAGGTGGGCAGCGATATTGGCTTTCATTGGAATGTGTTCCAGAGCACAACCAACCTTGGCTGAGTCATCTCGCCCACCGGACGCCCACTACGAGACACAAACGCGAGCGAGAGGCCTTGCCCCAGGATCTCCATACCACCAGCAACCAGCAAGACAGCTTGCTGGGAACAGTGCAATCCACCACAGTACTCAAGAGTAGCGTCAGGTATAGAGGAGATAGACAACAATAAAGACAGCTTTAAATAGAAGTAAACCATTTGGCTGTAGATAATTACATCCAGCGATGAAGGTGGGTGTGCACACTTGCAGACAACAATTTAAAACATGATCAATGCGCAAAGTACAAACAGCGTTTCAAACGGAGATAGTAGAATTAGTGACGAATGCAGCAGGTCTCTGTTTTTTTCCAATCGGTAGAGGAGTTGTCTTGTGAGAAGAAGAAGGACATAGAAATGGAGAGAATCTGCTGAGACTGAGAGAAGAGGGGACGATGGCAGGCGGACTGTGTTAACCGAGAAAATGTCAAGCGAGGATAAATACTGTTTTCCCTCCCCCATTTTTTCTCTTCCAGGGAACGGTTCCCCGTTCTCTCATCCATGATTCACAGCCTCCATCTTCCAGCACACAGGGACAGGCATGGCAGAGCTCATTCCCATAGGGATCCAGCTCCACACACAACCCCCCACACACATAGTCGTTCACCTCTCTTCAGGGATCGCCTTACTCAGGGGAAGAGAGAGGAACAGGAGCTGCATGTTCCAGGTGCTTGCCTTTGATGAAAATACAGATGAAAATTCACTGGGAAAGTAGATTGGCCGTGCCATTGTGGAAACCCACGTTTAAGGTGGATGGGTGGAGGTGGAATAGATTGATGTAGTCGTGTGTTCGAAGCACTAAGTCAGGTGTGCTTCGAAGGGAGTCAGGTGGCTGAGCGGTTAGAGAATCGGGCTAGTAATCAGAAGGTCGCTGGTTCGATTCCCGGCCGTGCAAAATGACGTGTCCTTGGGCAAGGCACTTCACCCTACTTGCCTCGGGAGAGAATGTCCCTGTACTTACTGTAAGTCGCTCTGGATAAGAGCGTCTGCTAAATGATTAAATGACTAAAGGTTTGCTTGATTCCATCTGTCAGGCATGATGGAGCCAATGCAGTTTTCTCAAATGTGTAACTCCACATGACAGGTGAGATAAATCAGGTGTATTTGAAACACACGTTTGCCTCCTGTTCCAAGCCTGGTGGAAGTGCAGTCGTTTTCACCTTTAGGCCCTCAGAGACTAAGAAGTGTTCAGGTTTAGTGTGACATTAGCTGCTGCTGCTTATAGAGCCATTAGTGTGTGTGCCTAATACAGTGTGATGGATCGTATCGGTTGAAGCTGTCAGCGGGCCCATCAGTGATGCTCGACAGGACACTTCAGAGCAGGGGATGAATGCTGGTGTCAGTCATGGTTGGCAACCATCTGGAACACTATCTAAATATGGACCAAGGGATTGATAATGCTATCTGTCAGTCAAGCTTCTGACCGTAAATGACAGGGGTTCTGGTCACAATGTGAAAGGTGTCTAGACAGAGTGTGTGCAGCTAGCTTTGGATCTACGATGGGGAAGAGGAGTCAGGTGGCTGAGTGGTTAGGGAATCGGGCTAGTAATCTGAAGGTCGAGAGAGAGAGAGAGAGAGAGAGAGAGACAGAGAGAGAGAGAGAGAGAGAGAGAGAGAGAGACAAAGAGAGAGAGAGACAGAGAGAGAGAGAGAGAGAGAGAGAGAGAGAGAGAGAGAGAGAGAGAGAGAGAGAGAGAGAGAGAGAGAGAGAGAGAGAGAGAGAGAGAGAGAGGTGGTTTGTGAAAAAGTCTGAAACTAACTGCTATAAATTAGGGTCAGGGAACTTTGTGAGAAGGTTTTTAGTGTAATAACACATTTGTTTTATGAATTAACCCCAAAATATGAGGGCAATCCCTTGACATCTTCCATTTAAATGCTAGTTCACTGCAGTGTTGACCATCTAGGAGTGCGTTATGGCTCCAATAGATCAAGTTTGATGATGTTGTCTAGTAGTGTTGATACAATGACGTCTGAATTATTGTAGCAATGTAGATCAGGGGTAAAATTCACACATCGCAATAATGTAGCGATATAATGAAATGAAAATATTGTCGAGCCGACCCTCTGGTTAGTATGTGTTCTCCGATCTGGCCAGAACTTGTCCCTTGGCATCAGTCCTGATTGCCATGTTCCCAGGACTTGTCCTGCTGGGAGACAGACTGCTTGGCCTAATAACCACTCTTGACCAAGAGCAACAAGAGGAGGAGAGGGAGGCAGAGAGAGGTGTGAGAGAAGGAGGAGGGGCAAACAGCTCAAGTCTCTCTCTTTTTCCTTCACACCTTTATCTCCCTCTCTTTCTCTCCCTCTTTTGACATTTAGTCATTTATCAGACACTGTTATCCAGAGCAACTTACAGTAAGTACAGGGACATTCCCCAGAGGCAAGTAGGGTGAAGTGCCTTGCCCAAGGACACAACGTCATTTGGCACGGCCGGGAATTGAACTAACAACCTTCTGATTAATAGCCCCGCTCCCTAACCGCTCAGCCATTTGACCCCCCCACGTTTTGACAAAACTTTGAAAGTGATGAATAAAAAAACATTTACTGTTTTATGGCAATTTTCCCTGGTTCTCTTTCTTCCTCCTTATGTCCTTCACTCTTAGCTATGCATGACTAAAAGTGACAGTTAGAAAACCAAACTAAGACAAGGACCCTCCAATTTCTCCATGTACCCTTTCACTCTCTCATCCCTCTCCTCAGAAAACTGAAACTCTCATCATCTCTCTTCTCCATCTGGAACATCAAGAGATTGTCCTTCACACATTTACATTTAGTCATTTAGCAGACGCTCTTATCCAGAGCGACTTACAGTAAGTACAGGGACATTCCCCCCGAGGCAAGTAGGGTGAAGTGCCTTGCCCAAGGACACAACGTCATTTTGCATGGCCGGGAATCGAACTGGCAACCTTCTGATTACTAGCCCGCTTCCCTAACCGCTCAGCCACCTGACACATCCCAAACACTCCACCTGTCCTTCCCTTCACTTCCTCCTATCTAACTCTACCCTCTCGTTACTGTGAATGACTGGCCAACTCTGATGTCCTTGTGATACTGATGTACTGTACGTTGCCTTAGTAACAGAGGGAGAGAGAGAGAAAAGAGAGGTGTAGGGGTACAGACCATAGATATATATAAAGACTAGTCTTATGTCTTACTAGTCTGACGTTGATATGTTATCAACGTCAGAGATGTTGTTATGCCACTCCATACTTCTATTCTATAAAAAAAAAAAAAAAAAAAACATAATTATTCATAAGTAAGCAGTGGCATAACGACATCTCTGATGTTCATAACAAACCAAACCGTTTCAAAATCGGTTGACAATTGAGCAAGTTATGGTCATTTAAAAAGTACATGTAACATCAACACAATGTTATGGATGAGCGAGTTGACTGTAGCAAGATGGCCGCCATGTGCGGACGTTCTAGACTCCGCCGTAAGACATCTAGTCTTTATATATATCTATGGGTGTAGGGGTACAGACTGTATATGACAACAAAGAAAATGCTTCAAATTAACGTAATTCATGGCTTGACCTTGTCTATAGAAGGTCAATCATTTCCATCCGCTGTGTTTAAGATTTCCATCTGAATGGCAGGTGATTGTTGTCTGGATTGTAACAGGTCTACTCTCTGCTCTAATGTTCTTAACACCATGTGAAAACTATGTAGTTCAGTGTACTGGATCTAACACACAATTGGGATTGGGACTGGGATTCTACAACATAGATTTATTGGCATAATCTTTGGTTGCACACTTGGTTGCACTCTCTGGTTGCCCACTATGCTCGTAAAATAATCCATACTCCTTTAGTTGTGAAATAACTCTCTTTTAGTAATTAGCAATACTTCTGCATGTCAGTTTTCTGAAAGGGAGACGGCTCATCATCCCAAAAGAGAGAGAGAGAGATTTATCTTCTTTGAAGGTGAGGAAATCTAGTATCTCTATCATGACATTGTGTTGTAGACAGATTCACTCCTACGATGATGGATAGAACAGGCATCTCATGCATACAAAACATGCAGGCTTTATTATGAAAGCCATTATGAAAACCTTGGGTCAGACCACACATGCACCCAGCTACCTACACACTCACGCACACACACACACACACACATTACTCACTGTAATACATTTATAATTCATCAATTCATAATGTCTCCATATCCATCATTTCTCAAATGTAAGCACATTATATGATCATGAATGTTAACATTATACTAATGAAAGCACTTATGCTTGATTTTGCTGGGACTGATCATACAAACTGTCCGCTTCAAATTGCACTTAAATCTTAAATCCACTTTGAGTTTTGAATGGACACAGTTTAATCAGAGAATATGTGTCCATATCCCAGACAGCAATATAGTGGGAACATTATGTTTATGTTAACATTATGTTTCTGGAATAACTCTGTATGCAAATTATTCACTGTGTAGTGAAAACAACGATTTTACTACTTGACGAGAAACGTCAGGGGGAGGAGGAAAAGGACAACGAGGGTGGGAAGGATGAGTGGAGGAAAGACGGAGAAGGAAGGGCGGAATTTCAGAGGATGTTTTTTATGATCTCTGGAATGTTCCGTTGGCAAAGAGACATGTATGAATGTAATGTCGGGTATTTTCCATGTGAAGAATTGTGGCACATGGAATCTTGTAAATGTTGCGTTCTGTGCTGCTGTTTGACTTTATTTGATGTCTTTCATATAAAATCTTTTCAACAGATGCCTTTTAAATATGCCGCATTTAGGGGTAGTTTCTCGTCTTGATTGTTGATGAATTATGTCAAACACAGTACAGAAATCTGTGAAATTCCTTCCTTGTTTGTTATGTCATGTAGTCTTCAATATTTTTAAGTGTCAGAAATGATATCCAATAGTCAATCTTAACAGAAGGGACTTGTGTCAATTAAAAAGGCATAAAACAGACTTTGTTAAATTGTGCAAATAAAATCCATTTGGGTCAATGTTTGTAATTCTTGCTTATGTCTAATTATTGTGACAGTGATTGCTATGTGGTATAATTACAAAAGCTAACACGGTTTAGAATGGCAGCAGCTATTGCAAACAGGTAAAATGGCTCTGTGGATACAAGCACAGAAGTGGTTGGCATAGATCATCAGTGGGTTTGGTTTGGAGCTGCTGTTAGTCATTTCATATGTACTGGCTCCAGTGTCACGGCATCGAATGATTCACCTAGAGGGCCAAAATACACACACACACACACACACACACACACACACACGCACACACACACGCCCACACGCAGACACACACTCATCTACGGAGAAGTTGTGGAATCTGGTCAGTCAGCACTCTGAATCCACTTAGCTAAACTATAATACTGTTGGGGGGGGGGGGGGGGGGAAGAGATGGGCAATGAGCAGCCTTACGATCATCGTGTTTTTATCCTTTTTGAGTCTTAGTGACTCATCCGGCTATTAAACTTGGAGAGGTTTCCTTAGTGCCAGACAGATGACACTGAACGTTTGAAGATCAACTGTCAGTTAAAAAATGCTGTCAGTCCATTGGCAGTAGACTTACGACTCAGGGTTACTGAGAGGCAGTGGCGATTTTAGACTCTTTTTAGGGGTGCTCAAGCACACCTACATTTAATCTCAGCACCCCTAAAAATAATAATAATAAAAAAATTACAGTCATAGTTAGAGTAATAGCCCCTCCAAATGTCTGTGCATGTCCCTGGTCTGGTCAGTATTTTATGTGAGTTATACAGAGATGTCTTGCATAGTTTGGAACCAGGCAAACTATAACATCAAGCTAAAAGCAACTCTCCCCACGTATCCTTTTAAATCTGTCCACAGAAAACAGAAACTCAAATCGAGTTACGTTTAAAACACAATTGAGCACAATCCCTCTTGATTGTATTACTCGATGGAAGTTTAAAAAGTTCTAACCGTACAGTTGCAGAGGTTAAAAATAAATAATACCAACAAGCCAATGCGTGTGAACTAAAATTCAAATTAGACAAAAAAATGCAGCACTTCCCCATCTCTCTCATTTAAACTGACCGACCGATATTTGAACCTTGGTTTCTGTTAGTCGCACTCAATTCTCTCTTTCTCTTTTAACAATTTGTCTTTTAATTGACATTTTTTTCAGATGGAGGATGTAATAGCTCGCATGCAGGATGAGAAGAATGGAATACCTATCCGCACGGTGAAAAGTTTTCTCTATCGAAGATTCCAAGCGTATTTTCAG